>NC_035443.2:27706946-28014803 GCF_002127325.2 Helianthus annuus
TTCATTAGACGGTATAAATCTGAGCCACTATACGTTTCGACACCGCCGCGTGCCGTACCATTCTTTAACTTAAATAAAACACTATTTTCTTACGTGCTTATTTTTATGTACGTGTCGGTAAGTTGATTTATGTTTCGCGTAAATTTTATTTGAAAATATGTCAAATCAAATATAATATGTTTCCGTGCTTATTTTTATGTATGTTTTTAGTTGGTTTACGTTTTGACATAAATTTTTTTTTTTGAAACCAGTCAGGTCAAATTAAATGATAAACGCCTTCCTATGAATTTATTTTTGGGTATTCAATGCATACACTTTTACAATGACATACATTTTTGTGCTTTTCAAATATATAGTTGTTAAATGCCTTTTTTCTACGTTTAAATTTTATAACAACCACCCGGAACACGCAACTTTAAAAAAAGGTTATCTCATCGCGAAGCGCGGGTATAATTTCTAGTTGATATATAATTAATAAATAGTAGAGGGGTCTTTTGTAAATGAGAAATATAGAAGGTAGATAATGTAACATTGCACCCAACTATCTGGTTAATACTTAAACAACCGGGACAAGAATCTGAAGGTTAGCCAAGACATAGACAACTCTCTCAACCTGTTATCTCTCTCTCTCTCTCTAGAAATCTTGCTATCACACAACGACTTTGAATTTTAATCCAGGATTAACATTAGAATTTCATAGAACGCCTGATGGACATGCGTTGCACAATTACAACAAAAAACAATTGTTAAATACTAGCTCTCTGGAAATGCACTGATCCAAGACTATTGATAGAAAACTAGAATCTCCATACTAATAAACTGTATTTGTGTAGATAAAGAGTAATGTAATCATGGTTGTTCTATGAATCGAGGGGGTGAAGATAAGGAAGATGACCAAAATTTAAAAAAAAGGTAGTACCAGAGCACACCTCGAACGACCTTGAGCTTGAGCACACGCCACTAGAGGACCAACTATACCAACAAGGAAATTTGGGAATGTCGAATGGATGGAATACAGTCCTTTTGCTCCGTTCTTCTGTTTTATCAAATACTAGCTACATGGAAGTGATGTTGTGTACAATCGATGTAAACATAGTTAAAACCAAGAGAAGATGAGTAACTTATTGTAATACGTGTTTATCATAATCATATATACCGGTCCTAGAATCCTAGCAGATAGCAAGATAAGCAAAAGTTCACATTATTTATACAATAATACATACAAGGAATATTGATGAATCCAAAATGCTTAATAAGATTATAGCTAGAAGAAGTTTCTTCTAATACATTCAACTTTCATTTTGCGTATCACTCAATATTGTAATGCTTAGTTCATTGATAGACTTTTCTCCGTTTAAACCTTCATAAAATCCATCTGTAAATTTTCCAACGTAAAATCCTGGTTCTTTGGGTGAAGGCAATGGGCCCTTACTCTCGAGCATCATCATCACAGAAGTCATAGTCGGTCTATCTTCTGGGTGATTCTGAGCACACAACAAACCAACATGGATTGATCGTAGTACTTGATGCACATCAATTAATTCACCAAGACACTTGTCAACTAATTGCAAGGAGTTGCCTTCATTTTGGAGTCCCCATGCCTGTCAACAACAATGAACACAAGTCTCTTATGTTGTTTGAAATGAACAAATTGCATTAAAAAATAACCAACTTTCTTCTTACTTTGTTGTTGGTTCTCATTTCTATTTGAGCTCAACCTATCAAGTTGTTCTCATTTTGGGTAATCTTCTAAGTTAACCAGTGTGTGAAAAAAAAAGTCCGACATGATTTGAAGTTACACTCATCATTCTGACAAGTTTTCAATAAAAAAGTTTGTAATTTGGTTAGTTTTTATTGCTGAAAACAAAGATGTTTACCCAAAAAAAAAAAATACTGATAATATTTACCATATTAAATAGTTTGCCCTCTCAAAACTAAAAGGCAAACTTATATGTCCGATAAGATTGTTGCAATGTTCTTCGTGGACAAACCGTCTATTTTTTTCTCCACACACAATTTCCAGTATCAATACACCAAAGCTATGTATGTCTGATTTTATCGAAAATGTACCATCTTCTGCATACTCTGGTGCCATGTAACCACTGTGAAGAATCAAAGTAAATGTAAGTGCATCAGTAAATAAATTTGAATGTGGTTAGGGTAAATGACTCTCACCGTGTTCCAACCACTCTATTTGTGTGTGCCTCTATCTGATTTCCTCCAAAACTTCTAGCTGTGCCAAAATTTGATATCTTCGGGTTCATATCTGCGTCAAGCAAAATATTGTTGACTTTAAGATCCCTATGTATGATTCTGAGTCGAGAATCCTGGTGAAGATAAAGAAGCCCACGAGCAATTCCAATGATAATTTGGTAACGTGTCCGCCAACCAAGGAGTGTGCTTTGAGTTTTATCTGTCAATAGTTCGAATTTTTGTTTATGTCTTTGTTGATTTGATACTTTTCTATGTTTTCTTTTTACGTTATTCCACTTACCAAATATGAAAGAATCAAGGCCTTTGTTTGGCAAGTATTCATAAATCAACATCTTTTCGACTCTCTCGATGCAGCAACCCAAGAGTTTAACAAGATTGCGATGCTGTAGTTTAGATATCAGGATGACTTCATTCTTGAACTCATGAAGTCCTTGAGTGGATGTTTTTGCTAGCCGCTTCACTGCAATCTCTCGTCCATTTTCAAGTACACCCTGAAATTAAACTTTTTAAGGCAAGTATGCAAAAAAAAAAAAAAAAAAGCCTTCTGTACATCTTTAAAGAATACATATGTTCAATCATTTCACCATTTTTTTTATATTTCTTTGAAAATCCAAAACCCAGTTTTATCATCAATCACACAAAATCATAGGAACAGGATCAATGAATATATAAACCGAACAAGAAACAACGCATTTATGTGATTCCTCAACCAGTGTAATTGATTTAGTCCACGACCACAATGTAGGGACAGTGTTGGATCATCCTGCGACTTGTTCTAAGGCAACAATTGTGTATCAGAGTATCACCAAGTATTCTTAACTTATGCTACATGGCAGTCATGGATGTGAGATTAAATATATTAACATTATATTATTTAATCTTGTAGCCTTTATAATCATTTATATTATATAGATCAAAATATATTAATAACCTATTAATAATTAGTTGGTAATTGTTGATGGACCGTATTACCCTTATTAACTAACTAGGTTTCCTCTTGGGTGTATATATAAGGAGATCATTAGAGAGTTTAAGGGTTAGACAATTACACAATTCACACAACCCTCATAACATCTATTTCGGCTCTCTCTCCCAACCGATTCTTCCCTAGTCTCGGTTTCATCACCATCATAACTTTACACCCTAAGGAGGAACCGGATCATCCTGACAAGTATGTCGAACTCAATGGCTGCATCTCTGACTGGATTCTCTGCTGGCCTGTCTGCTGTAACAGGTATTATTTACATGTTTTCCCTTATGTTTAACAGAACTGATCCAACATGTGGTATTAGAGCATATGTTGATAAATCAGTTCTGTTTTCGTATCCATTATTCTGGGATCAAAAATCTGGAAAACAGAAATTTTAAAGCTTTTAAATGTCACGGCTGTTTCGAGTCCTTGTTGCCGAAATCCCTGTTTTCGGAAAAGAATTATTTGATAAATTGACTCGAGACCATAATGGGCAAACCTTAATATCCGAAATCTGTTAATGAAAGTCTTAAAATTTAGATTTCGGAACCCAGAATTATGTTTTTTTTATTTTTAGGGTTCATCTTTCGTTCTAAGTAAAACTCGAAAATTCCTTAAGTTTTGGCATATAATTTGGATTAGTGGGTGTTTTTACTGTTTTGATCTAAATTTTATCTACTAAATTTTCGAAAACTGTTAAAGAGATAATCAGTTATTATTTTCGAAATCTTTGATAAGTTTAGATCAGCATTAAAACAGGAAACATTATCCCACAATCCCAAAAATTTCGAGTTTTCATTTATTATCACAATAAACAGCTATTAACAGTGGGCTCGAGACCATTAGATTACGACTCGAGACCATCAGTCTCGACTCGAGACCATAAGGTCTCGACTCGAGACCATAAGGTCTCGACTCGAAATCATCAGGTCCTTAAATCTTCACAACTCGAGACCAACAGATGTCGACTCGAGACCATAAGGTCTCGACTCGAAATCATAGGGGCTTAAAATCTTTATAACTCGAGACAAAGGTCTCGAGACCATAAGGTTGCGACTCAAGACCACAATCTTCATAACTCGAGACCATGGTTGCGACTCGAGTCCTCGTTACGACTCGAGATCTCATAAAATACAGTAGTCAAGACCATGGTTTCGACTCGAGACCTCATAACTAACTCGAGATCTCAAAACTCAGTCGAGACGTAACTCGAGACCTCACTTGAGGCCTCATTACCTTAGGCTGTTTGATGTGAACTAAAATATAGCTCGCGCTAACAGGTGGTTTGCTATTAAATACTTGGTTTTGTTAACACTTAATGTAGGACCGTGTTCTGACCCGATTGAGTCGTTCAGAGGAGTTTTCGTCAATTATAGGTGCGGAAAACAAATAATCAACGTAGGAACAACTATCAAATCACTTTATACACCTGTTTCTATTGATATTTAACAGTTTACAGTCCAATCTCGATCCGGCAGCACTTCGGTATGAGTTTCAACCAAACGTTACAAATGATTCGCTCTTAGGGCTATTTATAGGTGATGTAGGTTCGCTCCAATGGTTAAGGTTCGTATGAGCGAACCTACATTGGTCACATAAGCGAACCTAGCATAACATCATAAGCGAACCTATCAACATGCACTATAAGTGAACCTGACATGACATATGAGCGAATCTCCCTCTAAACTCTCATACAATATCCTATTTTCTCGTAATTCATGCCCTGATCTAACACTCTATGACAATGACTCGATCCAAGACGGAGTCAACAGATGAGATGCACCAACAGACTCCCCCTCAGATGTTGACGGAGTCGTCCATCGAGTCTCCACTCTGTTGTGTCTTCACATCTTCAGTCTTGATCAGTCTTTGGGCTTCTCTCTCTTCTATCTTCATCTCTTTCTCTTTTATCATCAACAGACTCCCTCACTTTGAAGTTTGACATCTTTTAAGTTTATCGAGTCCAACATGTGCTCCCCCTCAAATGTTGACTTTTCCTGCATTAAACTCTACCACAAACGTAAGTTTTATGATAAACGTTTAAGTATAAGATCATCACTTATCACAAACCAAAAAAGTTAATCAGATACTGATGAACCACTTGGAATTATGACGTTTTTCTTATCAAACCAAAACACAATCACCCAAACCAATTGTTCATCATGTTTAGCACTTCGAATTTTGAAAATCAGCTTTTCAACATCAGTTGTCGAAAATCTTTTTGTATTTTCAAAAATTTATACTAAAACACACCAAAAATCTTTTTGGATTTTTCTGAAAGAAATAAAGTGCAGAAATGAAATATTTACAGACAATATTTTTGTGAGTTTGTGTAAGAGGATCATATCAGTATATGAGACATATCACCATCACCGTTAAGCTTTAAACATTCTCAGTTCTAAACAATTTACCTAGATTGTCAGTATGTTTGTCCACTTAAATTTTCACACAAATTTCAATCGATTCGAGATATGATATTAATGTTTTAGAGACGTAAACTTAAATGTGTATCACTCCACTTGAATATACTCCTGTATCCAGATCCCAAATATTCAGTCTTACAGGTGAGTATACCACAGATGATATCTGTAAAGGGGTAATGTGCGAGGGCCGTGAGAGCTCAGGTCGATACTTCCGTATACGCAGAGAGATGACGGCTTCGACTTTAGGTGGGTCCCCTTTAGAGGATCTTTTGATTACAACAGCAGCGACTATCAATTTTATTGTTTCATCAGCTTGCTGAGGGCGATGCTATGTTTCAAGCATTTTGCAGAAAGCATTATCCGGGGACTAGGTCAGAACTTCCATTCAGCAGAAGTCCCGGGATAATACCCCAGATATCACTGAGTATAAAGACCTAGTATCTCAGAATACGGGACCTTTCAAACAAGATTTCGGGGGTTACCCATATATTCAAGAATAGTTACCCACGAATCAAGCAAGTTTGATTTAGGTTTATATCTCGTTTCAATTTACTAAATGTGCGAAAATCTACTGACACATCCGCAGTAAGATTGTTTATCACTTTTAAACTTTCCAATTCTTTAGCATGTTGTGATAGTCCACTGATGTACTATCATTTCCTCTTTTTCACAACAAAACTCATTTTTGATTTTATCATGTTTTTGGCTTTTTCAAATTTTCTAATGTTTTTGGATTTTCTGAAATTTTTCTTACTCCCCCTAAAATGCAAACACATTAACGAAAATATGAAAACAAACTGTACAGAAACATGACAACCGATATTAAATCACCTCAAATCGCCATTCACTAGGCATAAACAATCAGAACTCCCCCTATCAACAAACTATTTTCCCATTTAGATTTCAAAACACTTAAGTTTGTTTTAATCAAAATGGTTTTTCCGGAAAATAAGTTTGATTGATTTTACCACTTGTAGATTACCACTTGTAGGTTTATCAAACAAATGTTCGGGGTTATGGTTCATCATCTTGTCTTCCAACCATATGTAGGAAAATAAAAGTACAAATTAATGTCCTTGATTTACCATTTGCAGTTCAGAAACCTCTATATCACTTGTAAAACATAAACTCGTCAAATACCACTTGTAAGAAATGCACAAACAAACCTTTTTACCGTTTGTATGATTGACATTACCGAATATGAATTCGAGAAAGATGCCGATTCATGCTCCACGCTTACCAACCTGGGAGCTCCGGCAAGTCCTGAGACTTATTGTTCATAATATGTACCATCCCAGTCACAAACCAGGGATGGTTCAACCTTTTCTTTCGTTGTTTTCTTCTCATAAAGTTCCTTAACCCCTTTGACTTTTCGGTCAATCATCTTGCCAAAGATGTGTTTACCTTGGGGTTAAAGACCTTTTCAGCATCAAATTCCTGTTCATCATGATAAAATTGGTTAGAAATTTCAACTTTACCAATTTTCTTTTTATAATTCTCAGCCCGAAGTAATGGAAACTCCTCATCATTCACAATCGGAACTGATTTTTCATCTTTTACATCAGCTTCACATTTTGAAACAACTTTTGGCTCAACTGACTTTGTGGAATCAGTTTCATCGTCTGAAGATAGCTCCTCTGATTTTGACCCATCAGAATCATCGCTAGAGCTTTCTCCAACCTTCTTAACAATCCATTTCTGGTTGTCAGATTTTGCTCTTTTCTTGTAAAACTTGTTTGAACTCTCACCAATTTCAAAAATAGAATTTTTAAACAGTTTGGTTTGATCAATTGGTGGTTCAAACTCAACCACTTGTTCTTTGAGTTTACGAGATACTCCCTGTTTTGATTGTATCGCCTTAGAACAATCTTTGGCAATATGTCCAACATTGTTGCACTTGAAACAGGTTCTCGAGTCTCTCTTCTGCTCAGCTATCTTCTTCAACTCAACTTGCTTCTTCATCAGAAACTCACGGTTTGATTCTTTCCAGAAGTTTGTCTTTTCTTCTTCATCAGTTGATGTACCTGAAACAAATGACATTTTGGATTTAAAATCACGAACATATTTTTCATTTTTCTGTTTTTCTGTAAGAATAAACCCTAAACCTTTCTTTTTGAAATTACCGTTATGGTTTGATCTCTTTTGGAAATCTGAACCAGAACTTTAATTCTTTTTCTTGTTTAATCTCTGTTGAACTCTTGAGGTGTAATATCTTGGTTTTTCATTAAGACACAAGCCTTTTATTTCAGAAATATTAATTTCTGTGAGTATTTATCAATTCAGTTTTGACACCTCTTATTGGAAATTCATCATCAGAATATAATTTGGCAGAATCATTCAAAGTGTAAGCCACTTTAAACAATCCATCATTCAAATTAGATTTTGACAACAAAAACTTTCTATCATAAACTAGTTTGTCTTGTTTTTCTGTTTGACATGGAATGCTGGACTCAGACTTAGACTCTTCAAAATCATCACTTTCTAACACATGATCCACGACTTTCTTCATCAATTGAGACGGTTGATCAGTGTCAGATGATGTAAACACAACATCAATACTTTCTGGTAGATTGACTGATGACTCTGACTCCCACTGTAAATTTGTGGCTTTTTTGACTCTTTCATCATTAGGATATCTAGGCAAATATCCATTTTCCAGCGGAGGTGGACACTTGTTATAACTGACACCTTTCTTCTTACCAGATGATGTCTTTTCAATGTTTTTTTTCTTGTCATTTTTCTTCTTATCAGCAATCTTTTCATCAGCACCTACTCCAGATGCTTTCTCTTCTGTTACCTCATCATCTTCCCATACCTTCATACTTTCAACTGTCGGATAAATCCTGTCAATGATATAGGAAGTACATGAGTAACTTTTTAACAACCGATTAACTCTTTCAGTTTCTATTCTTTGAAGCTCAAGCTTTTGTTCCAAAGCAGCACATTTCTCAATGTAATTGTTTACAACTTTTTGCTTTGTCATGAATGCTCCCTGAAGTGTCTTCATCGCTGTGGCTTGTTCTTCACTCGTTTGGTTGTATTGATATATCGTTTTGTTCAGCACATCATAAGACTCCTTCAAACTGTTCAAATTGTAAATCAAAGTGCTGTTCTGCTTCTTTACAGCTTCACAGTTTTCACACTTCACCGGAATCTTTTTCGCATCAACTTCTTCATCAACTTTGAATTTTGGAACTTCTTTCACCTTTTGTCTTCTCACCACCGGCACCTCTTCATCATCACTGCTCACCGGTGTCTTGATCTTTTTCTTTTTCTCCTTGGCTTTTTCATCTTCACTATCACTTTCAGCAAGCAACTTCATATCTTCTTTATATTTTCTTGCCCAATATTCCGTATCATCATCACTATCATCTACAATCTTTGCCGTAAAAGCAGTGTAAGCTGTAGTTTGATCAGGAATATAATCATCCAAAGTGAAATTTGCCCAACTAAAACCCTCTGGTAATCTCTCATCATCTTGATCAATTATCAAAGCACTACCATCCCTTCTTTTTCCACAATCATAACTACTCACACAAGCCCTCTTTCCAGTGTCTTCAATTACATCTCTTCCATGTGCAGTTTGAGCTTGATGTTTTTGTTGTTGAGATGATTGTAGACCAACTTGCTGATATATGGCTTTCCGATAGTAATCATTGTTGTTGTTGAACGGATTTTGAGCTCCACTTGCTTCTCGGTTAGTGCACTCTCTCTTGAAGTGTCCTTTTTCCCTGCATCGAAAACAAGTGACTTTAGATTTGTCAAAACCTAAAGTAGAAACATTCGCATCACGAAGATCATCTCTCCCCGTGATTTGTTTGAATTTCTCAGCTCTCCGTAAAACACTAGCCAGACACCACTTTATGTCCATCAGCTCCATCTCTTCAGCATCTATCTGGTCGTAATCTTCTTTGGTTAACATTGGATTCCCGATACGACCTGCAACAAAACAAGTGTAAGATTCCAAAACCATTCCTAACAAAGTCATTTGGTTTTTGGCAACTTCCTCAGAATAATCTTGATCATTTTCAAGATTTAACACAATGTTACACTGTAATTTTCTTCCGTTTTTAGTTGCAGAAATGTTTGGATCAAAAGATGAAAATGACATGAAACTGGTTTTGCTGTTGGACCCAGATGATGGACTTCCAGATGAATTTTTGGCACTATAGGCAGTCTCAACCTTCGGAGATAGATTTGAAGATTTCTTCTCATTTACCCTAGCCTTATAATATAACCCTATGTCCTGTTCACCATCGAAATCTTTCATTCTGATAACTTTCCGTTGTTCCATCTCCTGAGCTTCAATTTTTTCAATGAACTTACTGAGCGTCAGATTGCTAAAGCCCTTCTTGTTTCTAAGCATCATAAGGTATGTGCCCCAAGTCTCATAGGGCAACGCATCAGCAAGTTTCTCTATCAACTCATCAGTGCTCTTCTCAATACTCAACCTTTTCATGTTGGCAAGCAGATTACAATAACGTTCAATAATCTCTCGTGTACTCTCATTCTTTAAACCACGGAAAAGATCAAACTCTTTCTTTAGAAGTGACTTTTTGCTTTTAACAATTTCTTCACTTCCTCGAAACTTTGAACGCAATGCTTTCCAAATCGAATATGATGTTCCATTATGTTGCAAAAGAACCATGATATCCTCTTTCACCGCTTGTTGAAGAAGACTTAGCATCATTTTCTCATCTTTATATTTCTTCCTAGCATCAGCACTTAGATCTTTTATCGGAGCAGGTTCTTCATCATCATTCAATGGTCGAACATACTTCGTCTCCACGCATTCCCAAGCATCAAGATAGTTAGCTTGCACCCAATTCTCAAACCGACCTTCCCAACCTTTATATTCTTCTATGTTCATCAGTCTAGGCGGTTTTTGCGTTGTGCCCGTTTCGTTTTCGAGCATCGTATTTTGTGCGAAAGTGATTGGGGTTACCGGGGTAGCGAACGCGTTGAAGAATTCCTCGTCCATTTTCAACATTTTCAAAAATTTTACAACAGCCGTAAAAGCGAACTGGTTTGATAATATGATCACAACAGCGGATCTCTTGCTTGTTAGAAAAGCGAACAAGGTAATATGTTTGGAACACAAGAGCGGATCTCTTGTTTGACAAATGTGCGAACCAGAAAAGTTCCACAGGAGCGAACCTGCTTGGATTCAAATGAACGGACCTAACTCAATACGTTTAAACGAACCAGACTGTCAAGCGGACACAAAAGCGGATCTATCTAGTCACTCGAGCGGACCAGACATTCAAAGGTACATAAAAGCGAATCTGTTTAAATTTTTGGAGCGGATCTCCTAAAGTTTGTAACTATAAGCAGATCTCACAAGTTCTTTGGAGCGAATCTGTCTAAATTTTTGGAGCGGAACTCCTAAAGTTTGTAACTATAAGCGGATCTCACAAGTTCTTTGGAGCGAATCTGTCGAATTGTGTAACAAAAAGCGAATCTAAGATGTTCGTTGGAGCGGATCTAAATGATGATACAAGCGAACCTATCTGAATTGACCGGAAAAGCGAATCTCATTCGGAACTGCTTTTGACCCACTTTAAACTCGAATTTTGACATCAAACTTTCCAGGGTTTGTCACTGTACTATTGTGCACAATCCTTGAAATTTTGAGCCGAATTTGACCGTTGAAAGTGTCTGTAATGAAGAAAGAAGATGTAGATGAAAGAAAACTAGATGAAATTCAGCTATATCCTGCAGAACTCCTCCTCCTGAAGCTCTGATACCACTTGTAGGATCGTGTTCTGACCCGATTGAGTCGTTCAGAGGAGTTTTCGTCAATTATAGGTGCGGAAAACAAATAATCAACGTAGGAACAGCTATTAAATCACTTTAAACACCTGTTTCTATTGATATTTAACAGTTTACAGTCCAATCTCGATCCGGCAGCACTTCGGTACGAGTTTCAACCAAACGTTACAAATGATTCGCTCTTGGGGCTATTTATAGGTGATGTAGGTTCCCTCCAATGGTCAAGGTTCGTATGAGCGAACCTACATTGGTCACATAAGCGAACCTAGCATAACATCATAAGCGAACCTATCAACATGCACTATAAGCGAACCTGACCTGACATATGAGCGAATCTCCCTCTAAACTCTTATACAATATCCTATTTTCTCGTAATTCATGCCCTGATCTAACACTCTAAGACAATGACTCGATCCAAGACGAAGTCAACAGATGAAATGCACCAACACTTAATTAACTAATCAGAATCAGATAATTTTTTGCAAAACCAAAATAGCTTAACTTGAATGAGCTTCTGATGTATTAATTCTGGCCAAAGCTGATTTAATACATCTATTTATTGTTCAAGTATTATAAAAGCTATGTTGAGTATGCATTATAAACGTGAAATGTCTTACTTCTGGCCAAAGCTGATTTAATTCATTTATGTTTAGCATGCTTGACAAGTGCATAACTAACGTGATTGTCTCATTTCTGGTCAAAGCTGATTTGTCATGATTACTTTGCACACATACTTAAATGATTACACTTCTGGCCAAAGCTGATTTGTCTTCGTTTAAGTAGAATTTTTAACTAAGTCTATTATTTTGATGTTAGTAATAGACAATATCACAGCTTCATAATTAAAATGGTCATTATTTATGCCTGCCTTAGTACAACATGCCCTTAGATCACATTAGGACTTCTTGCTTAGTATCATAACTTGCTCATCTTATTTCCACTATCAGCACCCAATTGCGGGATTCCACCTTTGACTGGTGATAACTTTGCTGAATGGAAGGATGCCCTCATGCTTACTCTAGGATTGCTAGACTTCGATTATGCTCTTAGAGAGAATAAGCCAGCGGACCTTACCACTCAAAGTACTGCTGCTGAGCAGATAGTTCATGAAAATGGACTAGGTGTAACCGCATGTCTCTCATGTTCATGAAGCAATCCATTCACAATGCTATTAGAGGCGATATTCCTGATTTTGAAGATGTTAAAACCTACCTGGCTTCTGTGGAGGCTCAATTCAAAGGAACATCAAAAGCACACGCTAGCACTCTTATCCTCAAGCTGGTGACGACTAAGTATGATGGGAGGAGCGGCATTCGCGAGCACATCATGATGATGCATGACATGGCCAATAAGTTGAAAGGGCTAGAGATGGAAATCAGTGATGGTTTTCTTGTTCACTTCATCATCACTTCGCTTCCTTCGTGTAACACCCCCAAAATTCCGCCTGCAGAAACCCCGCGAGGCGTGTTACGCATCAGAGTTCGAGCCACCAATCACGTTGAACCAATGGTAAATACTTAAGTAAAACATAATGTCAAATCCCAAAGTGTTGTGTAGCGGAAGCATGTAAATAATCGTTTAGCAAATGTTTCACATTAATATTTAAAACCAATGTATCAAATGTAAGTTAATCCAAGAGCCTCGATCCATGACCACTCCAGCACTCCCAGATAGCAAGTCCATGTTCCAAACGTTAATGACCTACAAGCATGCAAACAAGTGTATCAGACTACGCTGGTGAGTTCAAGGTTTTGTAAACGTGTTTTGTTACCAGATGTATGTTAATGCGATTCAATGTTCTGATACGATGTCGTTCACGTTAGATACCCTAAGGAGTGTGCCCATATGTATCCGGGGAGTGTGTACCCCTTAACGACCGATGCTATGTTGCCTTCGCTAGATACCCTAGGGAGTGTGCCCATATGTATCCGAGGAGTGTGCCTCTAACAACCATAGCGATACCCAGATAATTAGTTCACGCCCGTCCTTATGGCCCGGTGTGAGGTTTCCCACCTAATAGCGCTATCAACTAATTACCCCCATTGCCCCCAGGCAATCCGATGATAGATCCCATGTTCAATAACCAAAACCGATTAAGTTGTTTACCCAAAGTTTCCCTTCCAAATGTTTACCAGTTGTCCCAAACCACCGGGACGCATGCTTGAGAAAATGCAATGAACTCACCTGGGGTTGCTCGGTATGATACACGAAAAGGTTCAGTTAAGCTACAATGTGATCAACCTCGTCCTAGCAGGTTTATCATACGAGTCAGGTTTGGTTCAAGTAAAGCACGTATGGTTACACAGAGTTAACACGTTACAAACACGTATAGATCATGGCAAACACGTATCACATATTGTTAGTCAAGTTCATATCATACTAACGCTTATACACACCCAAAGATAAAGCCCGATAACAAGCGGCCCAACCGATTGTGCGATCAGCAAAACTTGTGCGATCCACAATGGGTTGTGCGATCAGCCTTGTGCCCAGCCCAAATCATATGACCAGCCCAACAACATTCTCGGCCCAAATAACGACATACTAGTCCAACGGATATACACAGCCCAAACAATAAACAGATAAGTCAACTTGTACGGTTCATACATCTTGTGCGACGGGAAAACATGTTGTGCGATTACGATTTGGGCTGCTCGGCCCAAATGATGTATCAGTGTGTGTGGCCCAACATGTAAACAGACATTTCAACTTGTGCGATCCAAAGGATCTTGTGCGACCGGAAATATGTGCGATCGGGAAGGCTTGTGCGACCAAGAGGTCTCGTGTGCGATCAGTTAACATATCCGGATTTCTTGCCAATCGGTTACAATCTATTTAACAGTTTCCAAACTTATCATATCAATCAACAACTAATCTATTTCAAATCATGCCCATATTCGATCAAATGAGGGTTTTAACATCCTAATTCTCATGAACCCTAATCCGTTATACCATGTATCAAAACATAAACAACATGAACAAGGACCAAAACATTCAATTCACATAATCAATTCAACGATTCCAAATTAACAAACAATCCGAGTTCTTGTGAAACACATTCGGACACTAGGAACAATTTAGAAATCATGTATCATCTCATCATATAATCACACACATCCGATTTTAACAACCATGAAGCCGATTAATGAACATCAACTAGTTAACGATCCGAAAACAACACCTCATAGTCGATTAACATTATTATGCATATCCGGTTCACAAGAATATCATTCATGCACACTGTATCATGGCAAACGTGATATCAATAATCATACAAACAAGTGGTACACTAACCGATTGAAGGAGAGAGGGCAAGGATTGATCCGAACACCACAAATTCCGATGGAGGGGATGTTTGGCTGCCGTTGGGTTCGTGAGAGGGAGAGAGGAAGCACTAGGGTTTTTGTGTGTCTTATGTTTTGCAACAAGTGTGAAGTGTGACCCTCAATCATGAGGTTATGCGTAGGAGAAGTAGGCCGAACCCATCATGGGCTGCCTATGTGTTCCGAGTTCAAGGAGAAGTGGGCCGAGGATTGTATGAGTCAAAGCCCACCGGCTTGTGCGATCAGGTGTGCGTGTGTTGTTGTGCGATCCGGGTTTCAACCAAACATGTATAACACACATTCACATATAATAAAACACAACATTCAATTAACATAGTTCACGTAAGCACGTAACGTTACACAAAGTAGGTTCGAATTACGAGTTGTCACAGTATCTCCAACTAAAAAGAAATTTCGTCCCGAAATTTGGTACGCACTCACTGAGAAAGCTAGATAAGTTAAAGCTAGGTAAGTTATATCGTTTGCTGGTTTTCCTGGGGTGTCACATCCTCCCCAACTTGAAAGAAATTTCGTCCCGAAATTCACCAGTGATATCAAGAGTTGGTTCAATCCCTTGAACAATTGAGAACATTGAAGTTTTAACATATCCTTCCGTTCCTATGTGAACTTCAGTCCACGTATTGAAGTTTAACAAGCCCTCACGATTGTCATATGACTCATGCTAGCGAACCTTGACTTCTTAGCCCATGCTTTCGATAGATTCCCTGATATATACAACTGATCCGATGGCCTCAAATTCCGGTAAGGGTATCACCAGGGTTTCGTCGGGCAACCACTGCCTTAAACCTAGGGCATACATACCATTACGATAGTTATCTCGTTTCATCAATTAGCCTGAGTTCGTGAGCCAAGTCACCGTTTGTTCCAGTAATCCGAATGTCTCACGCGTCGTAAAGTAAGCTTGCCATGTTTTCTATAGCATACCGCACCCCCCCCAGGGTGATGCTTTCGATTATGACACGTTTGCCTACAACAAACTCCCAGTGTTTCCTAAGCTAATCAGCTTTCCTAGCGCTCATGCGCTGCCATCAAACAATTTCTGATCTAAGCAATGTTTGAGAGTTTTGAGCTCAAGTCCTGGACCTGCGATTACGTTGTCAACTACATTAGTCCAGCAAGGAGATTAGAGTTACTGTCCAGGTTATGCCTCAGCATGGGCTGTATGCATACTATCATGGTGCAGCTGCATTAGAGCTCCTCCCCAAGATAAGTGTCCTTCCCAAACGTTTACTAAAGTCAGTTATGCACATACTTACAACATGCCTTCGTGTGTTCAGATGGTTCGTCACTTTGCTCGATTGTCCTACAGTAATAAGCAATGTTCATGTCAAGACGTGAGTCAAAGGTATGCGCCATGCCCGCCTTGAATTAGGTATAGTCCAATAGGTAATAGGAGTTGGCACCTCATGCCTATAATCCGTCTCTTCCAGAGAAATTTTCACAAGCTGAGAAGACTCATCAGTTCCCTTGACTGCAAGGAGGTGTGCTGGTCACATCCAGCGATCAACGATTGTTACTCCGCCTAGGTGTTTTCATTTCGAGTTGTAAATAGGCTAGTGGCAGCATTCATAGCAGTCTGCTCCCATCTTCCACATAGGTGTTGCCAGTTTCTTATACTCCGCCTTGACTTTTCCCAAAGTCAAAAGTCATACCCATACACTGTTAGACGGGTTTTCATGCCCCATCATCAGTACAAGATTTACATGTCCAAACATCTTTCTTTAAAATCCAGTTGAATAGAATTTTCGAAGCCGGTGTGTTTTGCTAACCACAATTTCCCTACCGTTGCTGTGAAATGAAATTTATAGTCGTTCTATGAGTTAATGAATATCGTTCGTTTCACCAAGTTTACTCTTCCATGCCCCGCATGGACTCAACTTGAAAATTCCCTCCCGCTAGTTCCCTAGTTTGTACAGAACGAGTTGGGTCAGGTGGGTTAGAGTCGATGGCGAGCTGCAAAGTCCATACACGTTCAGGTTCCACAGTCGTAATCCACCCAGAAGTTCCATCCAACGATGTCATTTACTGATTTAGCTCTTTCGAAACCAGAGTACACGGAAGGCCCTTGTGATCGGTCTAAGTAACGCGTTTGGTACCGTCCAAGTAATGCCTCCGTGTAACTCCAAAGACCACGGTTTCCGCCACCAGTTGTGTGTCATGCAGTTCTTCTTTGTAATTTCATTACGTAAGTCGTTATTCTCTCGTGTTGCTTCGGCGTGTAACTGGGACTCTAATTCGGACCATCGTGGTATACCACTGAATCACCCACACCCTCGGGTAAAGATGATGCTCAGTGAGTTGTAGGGTTGGAATTCAAAAGCTGAAAAGACGCCTGGCTGTTTTGTCTTTCACAAACGCAACACCCTGCTGCACTAAAGAGATTTAAGCTGTGCAACCTTCGAATATACGGTGAGTAAGCTGCGATAGTATCTAGCAAGGCCAAGGAGTTGCTGCATCCCCGAAGGAACCTTTGGTGTCGGTCAGTTTCTAACAGGATACATCTTGGCGAGATTCACGTGCATTCCCACTTCGTTGGTTATATGACCCAAAAAGGGTACATCTCGCATTCAGAAGTTACTTTTATCAAGACTTCACGTGGTGTGGCTCCTCCCTCAGGAGCTCTCAAATAGGATACAAAGTTGTCCATGATGTTCTTTTCTCCTGAAAAGGGTTCAAAATGTCACCCAATAGCATGGTCGGTTCGCATGATACATGAGGCTGCTGGTGTGATGATCACTCTAAAGGTCATGGAGTACAAAGTTGTATGGCCGAATTGCGTCTGGTAAGCTTCTTTTAGAACTTTCTTCCCTTGGATTTCCATCTCATAATAATGCGCTCGTAATTTAATCCTCGAATGAAAGCTCGTCTCTTGCAACTAGTCGATCGGTTTTCGATACATGGCCGCGGCAAACGGTCCTCAACTGTCGTCTTGATGAGTGCTCGATAATTGGTACGTTCACACAAAAAGGTTCATCTTCACGGATATAACTGGGGCTTCCCAAAGTGAGAATTAGGTCCGACAAAACTCTTGTTCAACAGTTCTCGCAGTAGATTTTACAGTTCTTGCAACCCTCCTGGTGTAAGACGGTAAGAGTATGAGTATTCGGAGCTCTCTCTAATCGTGAGATCACTAAGTTTCTGACTAATAGTTGCGGTAGTAGGCCTGAAAGTTCCTCGAATTGCACGTTGAGATGAGTCACAACAATTGGTGGATCCCAGATCCCATCTTACTAGGTATGATCATTAGAAATAGTTGCTACTACAGCGGGGTCACCCTTCCATAGACGCTTTCGAGGCTTCCATTACTGACATGATGCTAATCTTTTCACCAATCTGGTACCTTAGAGCATATAGTGACGCTAAATTTCTTCTCACAGGGTACGTCCGGGCGATATGTCCTAATAACCCACCAACACTAACTATTGCGCCGTAACTACCAAGGATAGCAGAGGTAACACCGGTGTCGAGTGTCTGTCCCCCGCAATATCGAGTTTGCATCCCAACTAACATATGCGGGTTCCGCTGACCTGCCATCAGCCGGTTTCATAACAGGTTTGGTTTCAAGAAGCATCAGGGTTAAACGGAATCGAGCCGAAGCGATTTGCTATCCATCCAAACTACCATGTTGTTATTGTCCTGTCGTCGCCCACGTCAATCCTAGATACCCTTTCGCGAGCACCACTGCAGGTGTTATTGTTACAATCACACGGATTTCTACCATACTGTCATCGCTCCCTTGGTTGTTGTCGTCTTGAATTATCAACTGCCATTACACGCCGTAGGCACCTTCATTTCCATATTGTAAGCTACTATTACAAGTACCTTGATGTCACGATAGTTGTTGCTTCTAATGTTGTTGCTCGAAACAGGACTCTACGATCCTTCACCAACGATGTCCATCCCTTCATATTTCGTGCTAAGTTCCAGGGTGCTACTCGTTGTGTTGGAAGTTACACAGTCCACATCCTGGTCGATTGTCATCGTTTACGTTTCGATTGATTCATAAAAGTCGGCTCCCATAAGTTGCTGGCTAGAATTAAGGATTCGTTTGGAGTCAAATCGTTGATGTTCATTGTCAATAATTGGAGTCGTTCAAATGCTGAAGTCGGTAGAGTACTATATTTACCCTTATGCCCATCGTTCTTACAAGTTGACTGGGTAAAACACGGTAGGTTTCCAGAGTGTTGCAGGTGTGACCGCCCTTCAGGGTCTGAGATGTGAGTATATTGAGTTCCAACAACAAAGAGGAGTGAGGGGGAAAGAAAAGGGGTATAAACCCATCATAGACGCTGCAACATCCACTCAGGGACGTTCGTACAAGCACCTAGCATTCTACTTAGTTCGCTAGGCGTTCAAAGGGACGTTCAAGTAATATTCGATAGCATTGCGATTTCAAAAGGATTCAAAGAGAGGTGAGAAAGTCACATTTGTGTAGGAGACGATCACTGTTATGACTCCTATTAGTTTGTCACGTTTCACACTGATCAATTAACAGAGCGGAACCCTTCCTTCACTTGTTAAGCCTCACTGGGACTCGCATGCACCCCACACTATTATTATGTGTGCACCCACAATAATATTGTGATTTGCATGCTCATCTCAGCTCCTCCTAACTCATGTCGAATGGTTCCCCCAACTCGAATAGCAAACAAAGAGCATCACATAACATAAGTCACGAATGTTTAGGGAATTACCACCCTATCAGTCATATAACACGTGCAAGGGATACGTAAGTTCATACTCTCGTGTTTAACGTGCACCAGCATGCAATATCATATGTAAGTGTCCACTAGTTACATAGTACAATGAGTATACGAAAGACGAACCTTGCAATCTGGAGCTGAGTGTCATGATCGATTTTCGAAGGTGTTCGGTTATAGTCTGGTTTTACAAAAACGTTTTAAAACCTAGTTCACTATAACCAGTGGCTCTGATACCAACTGTAACACCCCCAAAATTCCGCCTGCGGAAACCCCGCGAGGCGTGTTACGCATCAGAGTTCGAGCCACCAATCACGTTGAACCAATGGTAAATACTTAAGTAAAACATAATGTCAAATCCCAAAGTGTTGTGTAGCGGAAGCATGTAAATAATCGTTTAGCAAATGTTTCACATTAATACTTAAAACCAATGTATCAAATGTAAGTTAATCCAAGAGCCTCGATCCATGACCACTCCAGCACTCCCAGATAGCAAGTCCATGTTCCAAACGTTAATGACCTACAAGCATGCAAACAAGTGTATCAGACTACGCTGGTGAGTTCAAGGTTTTGTTAACGTGTTTTGTTACCAGATGTATGTTAATGCGATTCAATGTTGTGATACGATGTCGTTCACGTTAGATACCCTAAGGAGTGAGCCCATATGTATCCGGGGAGTGTGTACCCCTTAACGACCGATGCTATGTTGCCTTCGCTAGATACCCTAGGGAGTGTGCCCATATGTATCCGAGGAGTGTGCCTCTAACAACCACAGCGATACCCAGATAATTAGTTCACGCCCGTCCTTATGGCCCGGTGTGAGGTTTCCCACCTAATAGCGCTATCAACTAAATACCCCCATTGCCCCTAGGCAATCCGATGATAGATCCCATGTTCAATAACCAAAACCGATTAAGTTGTTTACCCAAAGTTTCCCATCCAAATGTTTACCAGTTGTCCCAAACCACCGGGACGCATGCTTGAGAAAATGCAATGAACTCACCTGGGGTTGCTCGGTATGATACACGAAAAGGTTCAGTTAAGCTACAATGTGATCAACCTCGTCCTAGCAGGTTTATCATACGAGTCAGGTTTGGTTCAAGTAAAGCACGTATGGTTACACAGAGTTAACACGTTACAAACACGTATAGATCATGGCAAACACGTATCACATATTGTTAGTCATGTTCATATCATACTAACGCTTATACACACCCAAAGATAAAGCCCGATAACAAGCGGCCCAACCGATTGTGCGATCAGCACAACTTGTGCGATCCACAATGGGTTGTGCGATCAGCCTTGTGCCCGGCCCAAATCATATGACCAGCCCAACAACATTCTCGGCCCAAATAACGACATACTAGTCCAACGGATATACACAGCCCAAACAATAAACAGATAAGTCAACTTGTACGGTTCATACATCTTGTGCGACGGGAAAACATGTTGTGCGATTACGATTTGGGCTGCTCGGCCCAAATGATGTATCAGTGTGTGTGGCCCAACATGTAAACAGACATTTCAACTTGTGCGATCCAAAGGATCTTGTGCGACCGGAAACATGTGCGATCGGGAAGGCTTGTGCGACCAAGAGGTCTCGTGTGCGATCAGTTAACATATCCGGATTTCTTGCCAATCGGTTACAATCTATTTAACAGTTTCCAAACTTATCATATCAATCAACAACTAATCTATTTCAAACCATGCCCATATTCGATCAAATGAGGGTTTTAACATCCTAATTCTCATGAACCCTAATCCGTTATACCATGTATCAAAACATAAACAACATGAACAAGGACCAAAACATTCAATTCACATAATCAATTCAACAATTCCAAATTAACAAACAATCCGAGTTCTTGTGTAACACATTCGGACACTAGGAACAATTTAGAAATCATGTATCATCTCATCATATAATCACACACATCCGATTTTAACAACCATGAAGCCGATTAATGAACATCAACTAGTTAACGATCCGAAAACAACACCTCATAGTCGATTAACATTATTATGCATATCCGGTTCACAAGAATATCATTCATGCACACTGTATCATGGCAAACGTGATATCAATAATCATACAAACAAGTGGTACACTAACCGATTGAAGGAGAGAGGGCAAGGATTGATCCGAACACCACAAATTCCGATGGAGGGGATGTTTGGCTGCCGTCGGGTTCGTGAGAGGGAGAGAGGAAGCACTAGGGTTTTTGTGTGTCTTATGTTTTGCAACAAGTGTGAAGTGTGACCCTCAATCATGAGGTTATGCGTAGGAGAAGTAGGTCGAACCCATCATGGGCTGCCTATGTGTTCCGAGTTCAAGGAGAAGTGGGCCGAGGATTGTGTGAGTCAAAGCCCACCGGCTTGTGCGATCAGGTGTGCGTGTGTTGTTGTGCGATCCGGGTTTCAACCAAACATGTATAACACACATTCACATATAATAAAACACAACATTCAATTAACATAGTTCACGTAAGCACGTAACGTTACACAAAGTAGGTTCGAATTACGAGTTGTCACAGTATCCCCAACTAAAAAGAAATTTCGTCCCGAAATTTGGTACGCACTCACTGAGAAAGCTAGATAAGTTAAAGCTAGGTAAGTTATATCGTTTGCTGGTTTTCCTGGGGTGTCACACTTCGTCCTATGAAGCATTCAAGATCAATTACAACACTCAGAAGGACAAATGGACGATGAGTGAGCTGGTCGCTATGTGCGTACAGGAGGAAGAGCGTATGAAGATGGATCGCACTACTGATGTTGCTAACTTCACCACCTCCAACTCTAAGAAGAGGAAGCACAATCATCAAAGGAAGGATGCTTCTAAAGTTCAAAAGCCAAATCCTAATACAAGTGCACCTTCCAGCTCTAAGAACTCCTTAGGCAAACCCTATTGCAAGTTCTGTAAGAAAACATGACATAAGCAAAAGGAATGCCCTGACTTCAAGGAGTGGCTGGCTAAGAAAGGTAACGACTTTTTTATGATACTTGAGTCCTTTAATTTAAATGTTCCTGCTAATTCTTGGTGGTTTGATTCTGGTTCTATGGTTCATGTAACTAACTCTACTCAGGGATTCCTTTCAATCCAGAAGCTGGGAAGAAACCAAAGAACACTTAAAGTTGGGGATGATCGGGAATTAGAAGTGAAGGCCATAGGAACATTACAATTATTTTTGAAAACTGGTTTATGTATTAAACTTTATGATACCTTATATGTTCCTGAGGTAACTCGGAACCTTGTATCAGGACCAAAGTTAGACATGGACGGTTTTGTGGTTTCTCATGGTCATCGCAAACTCTCTATTCTCTATGATTCCGTTGTTTATGGTACTGGCATTCTGGATGGTGGTCTCTATATATTAGAACTAGATGATACTTTTTCCAAATCTTTGTTGTCATATAATATTAATGAATCACTCACAAAGATGAAACAGATTCGAGACTTAGAGACTTCATCCATGTTGTGGCATCAACATTTAGGCCACATCTCAAGAGAACAATTAAATCGTCTCGTAAAGGATGAAGTCTTACCTCCTCTCGATTTCACTAATTTTGGAACATGTGTCAAATATCTTAAAGGCAAAATGACATCAGCGAATAAGAAAGGTGCCACTAGGAGCTCTAATTTATTAGAACTCATTCATACTGACATTAGTGGTCCTTACCAAATCGCTGGCATAACAGAACATACTTCATTTATCACTTTCATTGATGATTATTCTCGTTACATGTACTTGTATCTTATTAAGGAAAAGTCTGAATCTCTTACAACTTTTAAAGATTATAAAGCTGAAGTTGAAAAGCAATTAGATCGTCAGATTAAAGTTGTGAGATGTCACGGCTCCCCGACCCACCCTGGACGGAGTCGGGGGACCGCGAGGCAGTTCCCGTGGTATTTAATTAATGCGACAGCGGAAGTCTTTTTATAACAGGATCTTTTATCCGTGAAATATGCTCGTTTAATATATTACACAAAGTTTAAGGGATAAATCCCATAATTTACAATAAGTTGATTTCACATAGAAATCTTTATTTTTCAAAACACGTTTTATTCATTTATTTACACTGAGCCACTTCTCTGAGCTTGATAGTGCTTTACTGCACTTTTCCTGGATCACACAGATCACCTGAAACATGTTTGAAAAAGGTTTTGTCAGCAGGGAAATACTGAGTGAATCATTCTATTTTCTAAAACGACCCGTCAGTTATAATTTACAGTATTAAGAGCGATTACAATGTTTCTATCAACCAATTATCAAGAATGGGTATTTGTCACTCGATTCATTTCTGTGACTGTGGTCATACCACTATTGGGTCCCGTCGCCCCAAATAGTGACGGTTTACTCACACAGAGTAATAATCACTCACATAGAGTGATACTCACTCACCTAGAGTGATAAAAATAGTAATGTGCACAAAACCCCACATACCAGCTGTAATTTGGTGATTACAAAGACTTAATCCCTGTAATTATAACCTTGAAAATAATTTTGGAGTTTTGTAATACTTATTCACAAACTGTGAGAAATCAGTTTAAAAAGAAGAATGACTCACATTGCAGATTAACGAGCAATAGATATAAGCCTACTGATTAGCCTTGCTTAAACCTAATTTAACACAATGCACACACACAGGTTAGTAACTAATACAGCAGTTACGTCAATTCACGAGATTAAACCTTCACAACGATTAATCAGTGCAATACTCGATAATTCAATCGGATTTACAACGAATAACAGAGCATAGTCCGAATTCGAACAGCACTCTAATATTCAAGTCGAAATCACGACGAATAATCAAAGTACAAGCTCAATTGAGCAGCACCCGGACTATCGTTGGATAGTTATAATCGATCGGACGTTGAATCGTAATAGCGATCGAGTTATTACCCTGATTGCGGCAGCGTTTCGATAATTGTGTGTGTGTTGGACTGTTTTTCTTATAACTCGACGTATATTATGAATTTTAACGTCGTTCAAGTGCCAGATTTCAAGTCCCAACCCCTGCTATTTATACTGAAAATTTGGCACCGTCGCGTAGCGCGAGGGGTACCCCTTTAGGCGTCGCGCTACGCGAGTGACCACCCTACTTTCATAGACTAGGTTTTTGCGTGTGTAGGCTTGCTGAGTCGATAGATTTTTAAAATTCTATTTCGACAGAGAGTTATGATGATAATCGTAACTAGGGTTTTGCCCCCCCCTGAGTTTTAGGGGTCCTGATCCTGATTCCGATTATTCTGGAAATTTTAGGGTTAGTGCAGAATTACTTGGGTTTCTTAATTAGGGTTTCCTTACTAGCTAATTATCATCCTAATTATGGATTTTAGTGGCAGTTGTTACATCCTCCCCACCTTAAGAAAAATCTCGTCCTCGAGATTTACTGAAATAGATGAGGGTACTTTCGCTTCATTTCCGATTCCAGTTCCCAAGTGTATTCTGGTCCTCTTCTTGAATTCCATTTGACTTTTACTAGCACTAGTCGTTTGTGCTTGAGAAACTTGACTTTTCTATCTTCGATCTGTAGCGGTTTCTCTATAAACTTTAACTTTTCGTTCACCTCTACATCTTAAAGAGGTACTACCAGGGAGTCGTCTGCTAAACATTTCTTAAGATTGGATACATGAAATACATCATGTACTCCAGCTAATTCTTCTGTTAGTTGTAAACGATAAGCAACTGGTCCTATTCGTTGAATCACAGGGAATGGTCCAACGTATCTTGGACTTAGCTTTCCTCTCTTACCAAATCGTACTACTCCTTTCCAAGGAGAAACTTTTAAAAGTACTTTATCTCCTACTTGAAATTCTAAAGGCTTACGACGATTGTCTGCATAGATTTTCTGACGATCTCGAGCTGTTTTCAGTCTTTCCTTGATCTGAGTTATCTTATCAGTAGTTTCTTGTAAAATTTCAGGACCTGATAATTGACTTTCTCCGATTTCTGCCCAACATACTGGAGTTCTGCACTTACGTCCGTATAGTGCTTCAAATGGTGCAGCTTCGATGCTTGAATGATAACTATTGTTATAGGAGAATTCAATTAATGGTAAATGGCTATCCCAATTACCACCAAAGTCAATTACACATGCTCGGAGCATGTCTTCTAGAGTTTGTATTGTCCTTTCACTCTGTCCGTCTGTTTGTGGATGATAAGCAGTACTTAGATTTAGTCGAGTTCCCATTGCTTTCTGAAAACTTTTCCAGAAATGCGAAGTAAATCGACTATCTCTATCCGATACAATGGAGAGCGGGACTCCATGTAGGGATACTACTTCGTCCACGTACAGTTGTGCTAACCTTTCCATGCTAAAGGTTTCTTTCATTGGTAGGAAATGAGCTGACTTGGTTAATCGGTCTACGATTACCCAAATCGCATCATTACCTCTTTTGGTTTTGGGTAACTTTGTAACAAAGTCCATTGTTATAAGTTCCCATTTCCATACAGGTATTTCTAACTGTTGTAGTAGTCCTGAAGGTTTCTGGTGTTCAGCTTTAACTTGTGAACAAGTTAAGCACTTGGATACGTATTCGGCTATATCCTTTTTCATTCCTATCCACCAGAAATTATTTCTTAAATCTTGGTACATCTTATTGTTTCCTGGGTGCATAGTATACCTAGATTTATGAGCTTCTTCTAAAATCTTATTTCTTAACTCTCCTTGCTTAGGTACCCAAATTCGTTTCTTATGGAATTTCCAAATTCCATCATTTCCTTGTTCTAATTCTTTTAGGTAACCTTTCATTCCTTCAGCATCGTCTTGGATTGCTGTTTTCTGGACTTCTTTAATTTGTGCCATTAAATCTACTTGTAGATTTAACCTCAGAGTACGGACTCGTTTCTGTTTCTCATGGTACTTACGACATAAGGCATCTGCAACTACATTTGCCTTTCCTTCGTGATATTGGATATCACAGTCGTAATCGCTTAGCATCTCCATCCATCTTCTTTGCCTCATGTTTAATTCTTTTTGCCCAAATATATATCTTAAACTTTTATGATCGGTATAGACAGTAAACTTACTTCCATACAGATAATGTCTCCATATCTTAAGGGCAAAAATTATGGCTCCTAATTCTAGATCATGAGTCGTATAATTTTCTTCGTGCTTTTTCAATTGTCTAGAGGCATACGCAATTACCTTCTTGCGTTGCATTAACACACATCCGTATCCCAATTTTGAAGCATCACAATATATTTCAAAATCTTCTGTTCCTTCGGGTAAAGCTAAGATTGGTGCATTCGTCAACCTATGCTTTAATATCTTAAAGGCTTCTTCTTGTCTAGGTCCCCATTCAAACTTAGCAGCTTTACAGGTTAACTTAGTTAATGGTACGGCTATCTTGGAAAAATCTTTGATAAATCGTCTATAGTATCCAGCTAAGCCTAGAAAACTTCTTATCTCCATAGCTGTTTGTGGAACTTTCCACTTTGTAATTGCGTCTATCTTAGCAGGATCTACATGGATACCTTCGTGATTTACCACATGACCTAAGAATTGTACTTCTTGTAGCCAGAATTCACATTTCGAGAATTTGGCATAAAGCCTTTCGTTTCTTAACAAAGTTAAGAGAACATGTAAATGCTCACAATGTTCTTTTTGGCTTTTGGAGTAAATAAGTATATCGTCGATGAAAACGATCACAAATTTATCCAAGTATGGTTTACAGATTCGATTCATCATGTCCATGAATGCTGCTGGGGCATTCGTTAATCCAAAGGGCATGACTGTAAACTCATAATGACCATACCTAGTTCTGAAAGCAGTTTTAGGTATGTCCTCTTCTTGTACTTTCAACTGATGATATCCAGATCTTAAATCTATCTTAGAGAAATACCTAGCCCCTTGCAATTGATCAAAAAGATCATCAATCCTAGGTAATGGGTATCGATTCTTAATCGTAATCTTATTCAATTCTCTATAATCGATACACATTCTCATCGATCCATCTTTCTTTTTCACAAACAGTACCGGTGCACCCCCAAGGGGATGAACTAGGTTGTATGAATCCTTTGCTTAATAATTCATCTAATTGCTTTTTCAATTCTAGCATTTCGGTAGGTGCTAATCTATATGGTGCTTTAGCTATTGGTGCAGTACCTGGAATTAAATGAATTCTAAACTCTACTTCCCTATCAGGTGGTAATCCAGGTAATTCTTCTGGAAAAACGTCTGGGTATTCTGACACTACCGGGATGTCCTGAAGTTCCTTATCCTTAGTGTTAATGATTACTGAAATCATGTACACCATTTCCTGTTTTCTCGAATAACTAGCCAACTTCATTACTGAGATGAATTTCGGTGGCTTTCGAGGTCTATCTCCAGTAATCAAAATTACTTCTCCTGTAGGGGTTTGAATTTCTACTGCATTTTTGTCACATAGGATTCGTGCATGGTTGGCTATTAACCAATCCATTCCTAATACTACTTCGAATCCTGCTAAATTCATTGGTAACAAATTTGCAGAAAACTTATGGCCTAATAATTCTATTTTTCCTTCTTGCTAGATTTTATCTATTTTTACAGAATTTCCTTCTGCGGTTTCTACGGTAAAGATTTGCCTAAGAGTGGTTAATGGTAACTTAAGATCTTGGCAAAATGAAGTATTAATAAAACTTTGGTTCGCACCAGAGTCAAATAATACTTTTGCAAATACGTTGTGAACTAAGAACGTACCAGCTATCACATCTGGAATGAGTTCGGCCTCTTGAGTAGTTAGCTGGAATGCTCGTGCATTTCTCTTGGTTGTTCCTTCAGCTGGTTTGGTTTGGTTAACTACAGGTTTGGCTAACTTAGGACATTCAGATTGAAAGTGTCCCCTCTCTCTGCAATTATAACAAACTTTTGTTTTCTTCCTGCAGTCTTCTTCCCGATGTCCTTTCATTTTGCAAAAATTGCAAACCATGTTGCATTGTCCATAATGCTTCTTTTTGCAAATTTTGCAGAAAGGAGATGATGAGGATTGTCCGGTTCCTCTTTTCTTGGCATTACCCACACGAAATCCTTGGGTAATCTTGTGAGCTAATTCCTTCTTGCGATCTTCTTCTCTTGTGCGTACCAATTCATCTGTTAAGGTATTAGCTAATTCTACAGCATCGTCAATGGTACGAGGTCTCGCAGCTTTAACGATGTTTCGGATTTCACTAATTAACCCCCAGATGTAACGGGAAATAAGTACCGGTTCTGGCGAAGCCAGTGATGGCACTACCCTTGCGTATTCAAAGAATGTCGAAGTATAGCCCCGACAATCTACGCCTAACATACGATGACTTAGGAACTTGTTTGCCATTTGTTCCTTCTCGTATTCGGGACAAAATTTTCTTTCTACAAGACTCTTAAATTCTTCCCAACTCATTGCATAAGCTATCCTTCTCCCTTTTGCCTGGAGGACCGTGTTCCACCATTCGAGTGCTCCTTCTTTGAACAGATTTGATGCATACATCACCTGGTCTCTATCGGCACATTTGCTTATTGCAATTACTGCCTCGGTTTTCTCTAACCAACGCAGTGTTGCAGTTGCCCCTTCGTTACCTGCAAATTCAGCGGGTTTGCAAGCAAGAAATTCTTTGTAAGTGCAACCAGGCGTTGCAACTTTCATTCTTTTAGGGAGTGGGGCCTGCTGCGGATCATGATCGTCATGATTACCGCCTCCATTTATGCTGTTACTGCCGTTATCTTCTGGAATACGTTTACTAGGAATTAATTGTGGTTCGGCAGGTTTTTGAACAGCAGCTACAATTTCTGGAATAGCATGAGCTATCCCTTGGGCGATAAAATGCTCGATATCTTGTCGAGTTATATATTGATCTTCCTGTTCTTGCTCAGATTGATTTTCTTCATTAATTGGTTCATTATTAGCGTTTTCCATCTGTTAATTGGTAAAATTATTAGTGTCTAACTTATCAATGACAAAATTCACATAAATACACATAGATTATCACAACATACAAGTATAACCAAAATTGTCGATTTCCCGACTTTTCTTTGTTAGTATATTGTATATGCATCCATACACACCGTATCTTACAGAGTTTTATTGCCCATTTTACAGAATTTTAAGTTACTATCATATAATACGGCTTTCTGTGGTTTAACTGACAGTTCTAGTAACGATGCTCCCTCTCATTGTACTTCCAAGTTAGATGCTCCCCCATTTCCCTGATCCTATTGCCTGTACCTATCAGTTCTTCACCGAACTGACGGAGTTCAGCTAGGTTTTCATTACTCATGGGAGGATTTGGGAGTGGTTCTGGGTCTAATTGTGGAAGGAAGCTATAAGGACTGTTAACTATATTTTGGAATTGCCAGTCATTGGTCCACCATTCCTCCATTTGGCCTAATGGTCTGGTATGAACTAGTGGGTCTGGAATAGCTGGTCCTAGGTTTAGTGGGAATTGAACTGTAGCCGGGTAAGAAAAGAGATTATCGTTGATAGGCTCTAAAACATCATAGTTCTCCAATAGGCGATCTATTTCGTCCTGGAACGTGATTTCCTCAGACTGTTTAGAGCTTTCGCCAATCTCTATTCCCTTTTGCTTCAGATCTATTCCTATTTCTTTTTCAGGTGATTTCGAACCTTCTCCAGTTTCTATTTCCTTTCCCTTGTTCATGATCACAGGATTTTCTATTTTAGGGAGTTTCCTAGTGGCAGTTTTCCTACGGCGCACTTTCCTCCACCCTACATATCTTCTCTTCTTTTTAGGTTTGGCTTTTTCCAGCGGTGGGGCTTGGAATTCCACAGGTTCTTCTATGTCAGCAATGTAACCAGTAAAGTCATGAGAGACTTCGATAGGCACTGGATATAAGTTGAGATTCTGGAATGTTTCCGACATCTCATTCATGCTGCATAGCATATATGCAAAATGTAATGTTAAAACTTTGGAACAAAGTTTAACAAACAAAACACTGAAGTTTTATTGCATACTAATTTATACAAAGAAAAACACACTTAGGACTTTATTTATTTACGGGATTGTGATTTCTCTTACTAGACCCAACTTATCGGATATTTAGAGATTAGCATTTTCTGCTACAGTAGCTAGCATATAGAGATTTGCCCATTTCCCGTCTATTTTATCTTCCCAAGGTGTACTATTACCCAACTCTTGGACTTCGGGGTTAAACCTAACTCTCTTGGTTCGGGGTTTCTTTGTCTCCTGACTCTTTTTAAGTATCGAATCCCTTTTCTCTGGGGAAAGTGGATTCTCATAGTTTGCCTTGCGGACAAAGATTCCTTCTTCTAAATTTACTGGATTTTTAGAAGAAGATGCCACATCTAGTTTGTGGTAGATAGCAGACAGCTTTTGCTTACCCATACTGTAACTAAAAATAGCCAGTTAATAAAACAAATAATCACAGAATAACAATTAGTAAAATTAAGTATTTTGGACATAATACTTAATTTAGGCTTAATCAGTGGCTCGATCAGTGGCTCAATTTAATTATTAGCTCTGATACCACCTTCGCTGTCACGGCTCCCCGACCCACCCTGGACGGAGTCGGGGGACCGCGAGGCAGTTCCCGTGGTATTTAATTAATGCGGCAGCGGAAGTCTTTTTATAACAGGATCTTTTATCCGTGAAATATGCTCGTTTAATATATTACACAAAGTTTAAGGGATAAATCCATTAATTTACAATAAGTTGATTTCACATAGAAATCTTTATTTTTCAAAACACGTTTTATTCATTTATTTACACTGAGCCACTTCTCTGAGCTTGATAGTGCTTTACTGCACTTTTCCTGGATCACACAGATCACCTGAAACATGTTTGAAAAAGGTTTTGTCAGCAGGGAAATACTGAGTGAATCATTCTGTTTTCTAAAACGACCCGTCAGTTATAATTTACAGTATTAAGAGCGATTACAATGTTTCTATCAACCAATTATCAAGAATGGGTATTTGTCACTCGATTCATTTCTGTGACTGTGGTCATACCACTATTGGGTCCCGTCGCCCCAAATAGTGACGGTTTACTCACACAGAGTAATAATCACTCACATAGAGTGATACTCACTCACCTAGAGTGATAAAAATAGTAATGTGCACAAAACCCCACATACCAGCTGTAATTTGGTGATTACAAAGACTTAATCCCTGTAATTATAACCTTGAAAATAATTTTGGAGTTTTGTAATACTTATTCACAAACTGTGAGAAATCAGTTTAAAAAGAAGAATGACTCACATTGCAGATTAACGAGCAATAGATATAAGCCTACTGATTAGCCTTGCTTAAACCTAATTTAACACAATGCACACACACAGGTTAGTAACTAATACAGCAGTTACGTCAATTCACGAGATTAAACCTTCACAACGATTAATCAGTGCAATACTCGATAATTCAATCGGATTTACAACGAATAACAGAGCATAGTCCGAATTCGAACAGCACTCTAATATTCAAGTCGAAATCACGACGAATAATCAAAGTACAAGCTCAATTGAGCAGCACCCGGACTATCGTTGGATAGTTATAATCGATCGGACGTTGAATCGTAATAGCGATCGAGTTATTACCCTGATTGCGGCAGCGTTTCGATAATTGTGTGTGTGTTGGACTGTTTTGCTTATAACTCGACGTATATTATGAATTTTAACGTCGTTCAAGTGCCAGATTTCAAGTCCCAACCCTTGCTATTTATACTGAAAATTTGGCACCGTCGCGTAGCGCGAGGGGGTACCCCTTTAGGCGTCGCGCTACGCGAGTGACCACCCTACTTTCATAGACTAGGTTTTTGCGTGTGTAGGCTTGCTGAGTCGATAGATTTTTAAAATTCTATTTCGACAGAGAGTTATGATGATAATCGTAACTAGGGTTTTGCCCCCCCCCCTGAGTTTTAGGGGTCCTGATCCTGATTCCGATTATTCTGGAAATTTTAGGGTTAGTGCAGAATTACTTGGGTTTCTTAATTAGGGTTTCCTTACTAGCTAATTATTATCCTAATTATGGATTTTAGTGGCAGTTGTTACATGAGATCAGATAGAGGCGGTGAATATTATGGAAGACATACTGATGTTGTAGGATCGTTGTTTGACCCGACTGAGTCGATCAGAAGAGCTTAATATCATGTTTTATGAACATCAAAACAGGTTTCATAACGTGTACATTACAGATTATGTAGAAAACGGCAAAATGACCTTCTGTTGACTTTTTAAGTGCGCGTTTGACTCGTTATTTGACATAGTTAGAATGGTGATCAGAGGGAACCCTTTTAGAGGTTTATTACCCACATAAATACCAACTCAAAACCACTTTTGATTCGTCATAAGACTGAACCATTTGCAAGTTATTGTAATGACAACCGTTAGTTACGACGGTTGTGTTTATAAGCTATAACTATGGAAATGCAAGACCATATTGATTGTGAACGACTTACAGAAGTTGTTTCTTGCTTATAGAGCAGAGATGGATGCTTGGGAGCTCTTAGAATGATCAGAGATGTGTGTTTGAGGTGTGGTGAACATATGCTCACAAGTATGCTATTTATAGCCAAAGAAAGCACCTAAGATCATCACAACTCAGTCTACATTTGATCATGGATCATGGGCAGGTGTCCCTAAGTGATATGGGTCAAGTGTAGGGTGCCCATGCCTCATTCATTGGTGTTTTGATCGTTCAAAGGCTCCAAAAGGCAAGTAGTTACAACTTTCTGCATCTGGGCGTCCCACGCGGCCCGCATGGGAGTCCCATGCATTTTTAATGCGGGTCGCCTGAGATTCATATATCAGACGCGTAAAACAGGAGGCTCGCGGCCCGCCTCAACTTAACCTTAACCATCACGCGGGTTGCGAGAGGCTTGGTTTCCAGAAATTTTAAATCTTTTGAAATGATTACGAAATCTTGGTAATTAATAACGAAATCTTTCGTAATTATTAACCTGCCCTTTCGGGTTTGAAGGGGTAACTTTGCGGTTTGGCCCTCGGTTATTTACCGATAGGGCCTCGTGTTATTTACCCGCATTATTAAGTCCCCGGTTAGTTTATTAATTATTTGGAAAGCCTTAACTTTCACTGTTGACGCTTTTAACCCTTCTCATGCGAATTTGAGTATAACTCTCTCGTTTTAAGACGGAACTTCGCGGAATTTATACAGTATATTCTAGTGAGCGTATAATACTGTTACGAAGCCTTGGGAACGTTAAAGGGTCACTCAGAGGTATAATTAAACATGTTGACACAGTTAACCCCTGTAGCTCGTAATCTCTCACTTTCTTCCGCGTTTCGCTTCCGTACGATCTATGTTCTATTCGTTTGAAGGTACAAGCATTATTTAGGGTTACTATACAGTATATTTACCCTTGTTGACATTTATAACCCTCGAATTTATATACTTTCAAGGTTTGTCAAAATTAATCCTTTATTCAATATTAATGCCACGTGTAAACAAATGACACGTGTTAACACATTATTGGACGCAAAAATTCGAGGTGTTACATCCTCACCCCCTTAAAATAAATCTCGACCCGAGATTTACTCAAATAAATAGGGGTACTTTTCTTTCATTGTGTCTTCGACTTCCCACGTATATTCGGGACCTCTACGAGCATCCCATTTGACCTTTACAATCGGTACGTGCTTTCTTCGAAGTTTCTTCACCTGTCGATCTTCAATCGACAAAGGTTTTTCTATGAACTTCAAGCTCTCATCTATATGCACATCTGTGTGTGGAATCACCAATGATTCATCGGCGAAGCACTTTTTGAGATTGCAGATGTGGAACACGTTGTGAATTCCATTGAGCTCTTCAGGCAAGTTCAACTTATAGGCGACTGACCCGACCCGTTCAATGACCTCAAAAGGTCCTATGTATCTCGGACTCAGTTTTCCTTTCTTGCCGAAACGCATCACCCCCTTCCAGGGTGATACCTTAAGCAACACTTTTTCACCTACTTCGAAGTGAAGATTCTTACGTTTTGGATCAGCGTAGCTTTTCTGCCTATCGCGGGCAGCCTTGAGACGTTCCCGGATCTGGACAATCTTGTCCGTTGTCTGGAAAACAATCTCTGGTCCTGATAATTGGACCTCTCCTACTTCCGCCCAACAAACAGGCTATCTACATTTCCTACCGTATAATGCCTCGAAAGGCGCAGCCTTTATGCTGGTGTGGTAGCTATTATTGTAGGAGAATTCGATTAGGGGTAGGTTCTTATCCCAGTTACCACCTAAATCGATCGCACATGCGCGAAGCATGTCTTCCAACGTTTGAATGGTACGCTCACTCTGACCGTCCGTCTGTGGATGGTAAGCCGTACTGAAGTTCAAACGCGTGCCCAAAGATTGCTGGAAACTCTTCCAGAAGTGAGACGTGTATCTAGTATCCCGATCGGAGATAATAGACACAGGTATGCCGTGTAAGGCTACAATCTTATCCACATAAAGTTGGGCTAACATATCGGAGCTATACGTCTCCTTGATGGGTAGAAAATGAGCTGATTTAGTCAGCCTATCAACTATGACCCATATTGTATCGTTTCCTTTCCTGGTTTTGGGTAACTTGGTTATGAAGTCCATAGTTACGCATTCCCACTTCCACTCGGGAAGCTCAGGCTGTTGTAGCAAGCCAGACGGCTTTTGGTGTTCGGCTTTGACTTGAGCACAAGTCAAGCACTTTGCTACGTGGGCGGCCACAGACTTTTTCAAGCCTATCCACCAATAATTTGCCTTTAAATCTTGATACATCTTGTCAGCACCAGGATGGACCGAATATTTGGAACTATGGGCTTCCTGGAGGATAACATCTCGTAGTCCTCCATAAATCGGAACCCATATACGTCCGTTCACTCTAAGGATTCCATCCTTGCTAAGAGTCAACTGCTCCTCAGTTACTCCTAACTTTTCATTAGGATAATTAGCTTCCAACACAGCCTCTCGCTGTGCAGCTAAAATCCTTTCAATTAAATTGTTCTTGACCTCAATGCTCTTGGCATTGATTCGAATAGGTTTTACCCTTTCTTTCCTGCTTAAGGCATCAGCAACCACATTCGCTTTGCCGGGATGGTACCTGATCTCGCAATCATAGTCATTTAAGGTTTCCATCCAACGGCGCTGCCTCATGTTCAACTCCTTCTGGTTGAACAGGTGCTGGAGGCTTTTGTGATCAGAATAAATCACAAATTTAATGCCATAGAGGTAATGCCTCCACAATTTTAGTGCAAATACAACGGCACCCAACTCCAAATCATGGGTGGTGTAATTCTTTTCATGCACCTTTAATTGCCTTGAAGCATAGGCAATCACCTTGCCCTTCTGCATAAGCACACACCCCATGCCTGTGTGTGATGCATCGCAGTAAACTACGAATTCATCTGTACCTTCAGGTAGTGTCAACACAGGTGCGTTGCTTAGCTTTTGCTTCAGTATTTCGAAGGACTCTTGCTGCTTTGGGCCCCAAATAAACCTTTCTTTCTTCTTGGTTAGGGAAGTCAAGGGCGCAGCAATCCTCGAAAAATTTTCAATAAACCTCCGGTAGTACCCTACTAATCCTAGGAAACTACGAATTTCGGTAGGTGTCTTTGGCTCTTGCCAGTTCATGACTGCCTCTACCTTAGCGGGATCCACTTGGATACCATGCTCACTCACAACGTGCCCTAAAAACTGAACCTCCCGTAGCCAGAATTCACATTTGGAGAATTTGGCGTAGAGTTTCTCACGCTGTAGTAATTCGAGAATGCAACGGAGGTGCTTCTCGTGGTCAGCTTGGTTCTTGGAATATATAAGGATATCGTCGATGAAGACTATGACAAATTTGTCCAAATACGGCTTGCAAACGCGATTCATGAGATCCATGAACGCAGCCGGTGCATTTGTGAGCCCAAAAGGCATCACCAGGAACTCGTAATGACCGTAGCGAGTCCTAAATGCTGTCTTATGTACATCCTCGTCTCTGACCCTTAGCTGATGATAGCCCGACCTCAAGTCGATCTTTGAGAAATAGCTTGCTCCTTGCAGCTGGTCGAACAGATCATCGATCCTTGGCAAAGGATATCTGTTCTTTATGGTAACTTTGTTTAGCTCTCGATAATCGATGCACAACCGCATCGATCCGTCCTTCTTCTTTACAAATAGGACTGGTGCTCCCTAGGGAGATGAACTAGGTCTGATAAAACCTTTCGCCAGCAGTTCCTCCAACTGGGTCCTCAGTTCTTTCATTTCCGTTGGAGCTAGCCTGTAAGGTGCTCTTGCTATCGGAGCTGCTCCAGGAATGATGTCTATTCTGAACTCCACTTATCGATCTGGTGGCAAACCAGGTAGTTCTTCCGGAAAAACCTCGGGGTATTCAGAAATGATAGGAAGATCCTCGATCTTCGGCTTAGGTTCTTCTATTATCACCTGAGCCATGTAAATTACGCAGCCTCTGTTCAAACACCTTGAAGCTTTGAGCATAGACACGTCCTCGGGTAATCCGTACTGCGTGTCTCCTCGAATGGTAAGCGATTCACCACCCGGAGTCTTTAATACTATATGCCTTTTGCCGCAAATGATTTGGGCCTGATTACGGGATAACCAGTCCATGCCTAGGACTATGTCGAAACCCGCAAGTTTGAAAGGAAGTAGAGATAGAGGAAAAGAATGGTTCCTAATGGACATTTCACATCCTTCTAGAACAGTAGAGACGGTTTCTATCGTGCCGTCTGCTAACTCTACCTCATATTTCACATCAAGGGTTTTGATAGGCATATTTAGTAGTTGGCAAAATTTCTGGTCTACAAAGGATTTATCGGCGCCAGAATCGAATAGTACTCTTGCAAATATATTATTTACGAGAAAAGTACCTGTAAGCACATTGTCGTTCTGAACCGCTTCCTTTGCATCCATGCGAAAAACTCTCGCATTTGACTTCTTTGTCTCCTCCGCCTTCTTGGCGTTCTTAGGGCAGTTACTCTTGATATGCCCCTTTTCGTTACAACCATAGCAGGTTGCATCCTTGATCTTTTTGCATTCCACAGTCTTATGATCCTTGGACTTGCATAGTCCACAGGAAGGAGTCTTTGATTGCGACTGTGAGTTCGATGCAAATCTACATTTCCCAGAGTGGGGTTTCTTGCAGATTTTGCAGTTGGGCCTTTCGCCAGCTTGCCCATCTTTCTTTGCCTCCGACCCCTTTTTACCATCACCGTTTCCACGGTGCTTTTTCCCTGACCTCCGCGAGGTATCATCCTCACGTTTCCTCTTCTCAGCCTCCTTGCTCCTTAGTGTCCTCAGACGGACAGCATCTAAAGTTAGAGACAAGGAGAGGTCAGTAACTGACCTGAAGGTCGTCGGCCGAGAGGCCTTTACGCTAGCCTTTATTGCAGGCTCTAATCCCCCAATGAAACGAGCGATTCTTCTGGGTTCTGGTGTCACAAGGTATGGGACCAGGCGAGACATCGCATTGAAGCTCGTCAAATATGCCTGGCAGTCCAGGTTCGTCATTACCAGTGACACGAAGTCAGCCTCGATCTTCTCAACCTCATGCTGAGGGCAGTAGTTTTCCTTAATGAGAGCAATAAATTCCTCCCATGTCATCTTGTACAAAGCAGACTTACCCGATGCCTGCACCAACGCTCTCCACCATGCCAGGGCCTCGCCCTTAAATGACTGGGACACATACTTCACCACATCCCTCTCTGCACACCCGCTGATGTCCACAATAGTGTCCATCTCATCTAGCCAGGTGATACAATCAACAGCACCTTTCTCCCCTGTAAATTCCCGGGGCTTACAAGATACAAAGTATTTGTAAGTGCAACCCTTAGCATTGGATGCATCAGTTTATTCTCTATCGCGATGAACGCTGTTCTCAGTGGACGAGTGTTTGTCGTCATCCTTCTTGGGTTGAGAGGGTGGTTTGGAGTGTGTCTTTGGTTTAGAGGGTGGTTTTGATACGGTTCTGCCTTGGGACTCAGTATATTGACGATCAAGAGCTGCCTGAACAGCATTGTCAATCAGAGCCTTTAGCTGTGCGCCTGTCAGATGCACTGGCGCATTGTCATAGTCATCTTCATTTGTGTGGCTGTTCTCTCCATTGGGATCCGCCATTGTAACTTGAATCTGTTGCAGAAGATAACAAAATTTTATTCAGGAGATTATTATATAATTGTCTTTTATGACAATTTGTCAACCGTGGTACAGAGACCATATTTGGTTAACTTATTACTTCATTAAATATTAGGATTTGAATATATCCTATTTCAGCTATATAAATAGTATTGGCGGCATAAAGCCTAATCACGAGGATGTTTTATAATTTTAGCCGAGATTTCAGAGAATCAAAGGCATAGAGATTTGAACCGTAGTTCTTTTATCTCTTTCTGACAGGGAGTCATAGACCACCACTGCCTTTTGTCGTTATAAGACAATTATTACGGCCCATAGGCACTACACCTCTAATGCATGTTTTAATATGGTTGGCCCGTAGGCACTACATCTCTAATGGATGTTTTAATATGGTTGGCCCGTAGGCACTACATTACTAATGGATGTTTCTAATAATACTGGCCCGTAGGCACTACATCACTAATGGATGTTTTAATAATATTGGCCCGTAGACACTACATCACTTATGGATGTTTTAATAAGATTGATCACCTTCATTGGTGATTTAACCCACGATTTATAAATCATTTAGTTGGGTTTTGAAATCATTAAAGGATTATCGTATAAGAATGACGTGCGTGATTTTTAACGAATCACATCTGCCATGATTGTTAACATGCGTACAGAGGTTAACAGGGAATCAGAATCTTTTTAATTAAGTCCTACCATCTTGACCGGATCTTAAAAGACACCAGGCTAGGTTTCACTCGTAAGATTCTTTATCTAGGCAGATCAATTTAAAAGGAATGGTTTTGATTTATTTCATACATATTAAAACAAAACTCATAACATACATTCCATAATCTCAAATACAATTACATATTGCCCTAAACGGGTCTTTCAAATAGTACATACCTCCATAGAGGTATAAAATAAGTGACAAGTCCACGCAGGGACTAACATAAGATAAGTGTCCATGTAAGGACTAAAAGATAAGTCCACGTAGGGACTGAAATACGATAAGTATCCACGCAGGGACTTATTTCAAAATAGAAATTACATTAGTACAACTATTAAGGGCTAATGGTCACGTTTCTTCTTCTTTCCCTTTAGTAGGTTTGCCAAGCCTTTGAGAAATCCTCGGTGGCTCTTTTTCTCTTCTTCGAACTCTCTCTCCACACGATCTAGTCGATGGAGTATCTCTTCTTGTTCAGGAGGAGAAAATCGTGGTTGTGGCGCTTGTTGCGGAACTGGGGGTCTGGGAGGTATTGGATACCCATGAGCTGAGTAGTCCGGTGGTCCCATGTTCCCATGAGCTCCGTCGGGGTAGCGCGCATTATATCTAGCCGACACCACATACGGGTCGCGCTCATAATTGTAGTTATATTGTGCTTGTGACGGTTCGAACGGGTTGTAAGCCGTTGGACCCGTGTAAGCAGGTATGGGTTGGTCACACCCAAATGGTGGCGAATTTGGTGCAGCTGGTGCGGAGTTCGCCTCCTGTATAGGACTTGAAGGTCCTTCTTCTTGTAGTGGCGGATAGTGGCTACTACTAGAGTGTCGAGGGGTGCTGAAGTGGATACCCCCTCCTCCTCGTGTGGACATACGAGCATTTGTCCTCCTACGCCTTGGCGGATCAGGCATTACTGGTTGCGCCGGTGGCGGAGGTGGTGGCGTAACTGCCTCAAAGCGTGAATCCTCAGAGGGATCCTGTGGATGTCGCGGTTGTTGTGATGTCTGTTGAGGTGGCGTGTAGTACCACTCATGTCGGTCAAACAACGCTTGGAAACTGTCTGGTCCCTGATAGGGTGTGCCATGGAAGGATGACCCATCAGAGACTTCTATCGGATGCGTGGGCGTATCACGAGCAGGTTCAGTTGGATCAGTATCTTCATCCATATGGTCTTCGGAGAAGTGATCTTGTGGCCCTAATGGAACAAAGCCTGAAGGTTCCTGTATGTAGTCAGCCGGATTAAACTGACCTATGAAGTATGGAGTAGGGTCGTCGTAATTTCGGTGCGATACCGAACGTTGTAGAGGTATGAAGGAAGGTTGTGGGTTGTTGGGATTATTCTCTGAGTTTGGCCCAAAGGAGTGCCGATAAGATGGCGTCGAGCTGTGCGAGGTGGAATGCCTCGCAGGTTCATACAGATCTCTTCGTCGTTGTGGTTCTTCACTCCGTGTCATTGAAGGATGTCTTGTACCTGATGGTCCAGCTTCGTTGTCGTGATGTGTCACGACATCTCCTCTGCCTCTTCTTCCCCTTCCTCTTCCTTGGAATATAACAGGTGGCATTTTCCTGCTTTATAAAACTTTAAATTCCAATAATAAAAGAAAAAGACAAAATTGGAATAACAATTCGAATTTGTCCTAAGTTCTTGTCTAGACTCAAGTATGTGCAATTGTGTCACTGAGATTAAACACATTAGGATAGTGTTTAATTCACTCAATGTTGGCTCTGATACCAACCTGTCACACCCCGATTTCCACGTGTTTCACCGGTGGGCCCGGTGGGGGATTACCGTGACGATGTTGGCAACAATATAGTCAAACCACACAATTATATAATGCACAGCGGAAGCTTAAGATAAATATATAAACTTCAACCTCTGGTTGTAATATCAAATGTATTACAGAAGTTGAATATATCCACAACGGATCAAAAATAATAAATATTGTTCATTCAGATGCAGCACCGAGTTTGCGAGACTATGTACGATGCTTAGGACGCCTATACCAGCCCATTTCGTATAGTACCTGCACTTAATCTTTTTGGGGAAAATACGTCAGTTTACACTGGTAAATACATTCAACTGACACATTTGAAAATGTTTATTAAAATTGATTTGAATGCACAAGGCACAAACTCTTTTATAACTTGGGAAAATTATTAAAAATCTTGTGAACGTTTTACATGTTCTTTTATGCGTTCAGTAGCCCGGGTCGTGTCGGGTTAAAGATTTATAGACACACCACATTGCGTAAAACCGTAGTATAAAAACCAACGGCTACGTCTTTTAATTTAATGTCGACAATATATACCGGGTGTACGCCTACACCGGGATGTCGATGGTCGTGGCCATTTCGTAAAATGATGCCAAGGATATCCGGGACAACGGTCATTAAACCCCCCAAAGGCTTTTAAGAAACAAGACTGTTTAAATGAGCCGATCATATTATTTAATTAACCACCTAAGCGATGGAAGAATATAATGCTCAATCAAGCGGTATTAATATACCGTAACCCAAGCCCATATAGGGGAAATAAGTTAAAGTAATTACCTTTGCAAGTATTATTCCTTTAATTTGGATTAAATCACCGATAGCTTTTACTGGGGCTCCTAATCTGGAACGAAGGTTTTAATTAACCTCTTAGAATCCTAACGAGTCTTTATAATGGCCGTAGCCTAGACCGGCTGGTTCCGATATGTGAATACGGTTTAATCGCGCGAAAAGGCGAAAACCGAGAATGGAGTGTGATTCTGACCCAACAAGTTCAGAGACTTGTTTTATATAGGTCTAAGGTTCACACTCTGGATTTTGGGGTTCAAATAATATAATTTGACCGTATCGGCTAATTTATGAAAACTAGTTTCATAAGCCGAACCGTGCGCGCAATAGGCGAAACGGTTAATCATGAGAGTCTTACGCTTATTTCCTAAGTCAATATGCCTTAAAGAGGTTGTGGTATCAGTAGGATACCTTCCGTGATGCCCGTAACGAGTTTAAGTTAATATTATGCCCCGTAGGGGCTTTGCGGTCATTTTAAAGACTTTTAAAGGGCTTTTCGAGTTCTACAGGAAATCTGAGTTTCCCGAACAGCTTATAAAGCTTAAAATACTTTATTTATTATTTGGAACCAGTAGCAACTGGAATCGGGTCAAAAGACCTTGTAGAACTCATGTTTTGGCCGAAAAGGGCATATTCGGTACTTACCGAACCGTAGCCATAACCGCAGGTTATGAGCAAGGTAAAAATTATTAAAAATCTTTAAAACTCCCAAAATATTAATTTATAACAGTGGGTAAAAGTTTTGGTGACGAAATCTTGGTTTAGATGGGCGTTATGCTAATTGCGCCGTTAATTACTAAAGTTTACTTTAAATGCGCCATTTAGCATAACTCTCATTCTAGACCTCGGATTGACGTGAAACTTTAAGGACATGCTTATAATTTAATAAGCAAGGTTCTGGTCTGTTCACGTGTCCGAAATACTCGTTTTATTTTCAAAATGGCGTTACGGTCAACTTTTAGGCGATTAACGGAAACACGTAAAAGACTCGGATAACTCGTGAACCGATCACAGAGGTTTATACCAACATGTGACCTGGTCCTAAGAGGGTCCTAAGGTATATCTATACCTCACTAAAACGGGTCAGAACTGAAGTCAAAGCAAAAGTCAAACTTTTGCAACATTCGGCTCCGAACCGGGTCAATATAGCAAATGGTCGATTCAAACGAGCGCAAACAAGTTTATATGCTTAATATCATGTTTTATGAACATCAAAACAGGTTTCATAACGTGTACATTACAGATTATGTAGAAAACGGCAAAATGACTTTCTGTTGACTTTTTAAGTGCGTGTTTGACTCGTTATTTGACATAGTTAGAGTGGTGATCAGAGGGAACCCTTTTAGAGGTTTATTACCCACATAAATACCAACTCAAAACCACTTTTGATTCGTCATAAGACTGAACCATTTGCAAGTTATTGTAATGACAACCGTTAGTTACGACGGTTGTGTTTATAAACTATAACTATGGAAATGCAAGACCATATTGATTGTGATAGACTTACAGAAGTTGTTTCTTGCTTATAGAGCAGAGATGGATGCTTGGGAGCTCTTAGAATGATCAGAGATGTGTGTTTGAGGTGTGGTGAACATATGCTCACAAGTATGCTATTTATAGCCAAAGAAAGCACCTAAGATCATCACAACTCAGTCTACATTTGATCATGGATCATGGGCAGGTGTCCCTAAGTGATATGGGTCAAGTGTAGGGTGCCCATGCCTCATTCATTGGTGTTTTGATCGTTCAAAGGCTCCAAAAGGCAAGTAGTTACAACTTTCTGCATCTGGGCGTCCCACGCAGCCCGCATGGGAGTCCCATGCATTTTTAATGCGGGTCGCCTGAGATTCATATATCAGACGCGTAAAACAGGAGGCTCGCGGCCCGCCTCAACTTAACCTTAACCATCACGCGGGTCGCGAGAGGCTTGGTTTCCAGAAATTTTAAATCTTTTGAAATGATTACGAAATCTTGGTAATTAATAACGAAATCTTTCGTAATTATTAACCTGCCCTTTCGGGTTTGAAGGGGTAACTTTGCGGTTTGGCCCTCGGTTATTTACCGATAGGGGCCTCGTGTTATTTACCCGCATTATTAAGTCCCCGGTTAGTTTATTAATTATTTGGAAAGCCTTAACTTTCACTGTTGACGCTTTTAACCCTTCTCATACGAATTTGAGTATAACTCTCTCGTTTTAAGACGGAACTTCGCGGAATTTATACAGTATATTCTAGTGAGCGTATAATACTGTTACGAAGCCTTGGGAACGTTAAAGGGTCACTCAGAGGTATAATTAAACATGTTGACACAGTTAACCCCTGTAGCTCGTAATCTCTCACTTTCTTCCGCGTTTCGCTTCCGTACGATCTATGTTCTATTCGTTTGAAGGTACAAGCATTATTTAGGGTTACTATACAGTATATTTACCCTTGTTGACATTTATAACCCTCGAATTTATATACTTTCAAGGTTTGTCAAAATTAATCCTTTATTCAATATTAATGCCACGTGTAAACAAATGACACGTGTTAACACATTATTGGACGCGAAAATTCGAGGTGTTACAAACAGACTCCCCCTCGGATATTGACGAAGTCTTCAGTGACTAATCTTCAATATGATACATCTTCAGTCTTAATCATTCTGCCTTTTCTTTAAAGTTGTAACATTGTAAGCATCCTTCAATCTTTCTCTTCTTCTATCAGCTTCAGACTCCCCTTTTCATCAAGCTTCCGTGCTTTGGGATCGACGCCTAGCTTTCCATCCACAAGCTTATCTTTGCTTCATGCTTGTCTTCAGACTCCCCCTTAGACTCTGCTCTTGGGATCGTAGTCTGGACTATATGCAACCACTCAAACATTCATAAATACAATGTTTTCGTATTATTAATCACCTTCTCTAAACCACTCCCCCTATCAACAAACTTTACAGATATGGCAGTGTTAAAGAATCCAACTCCCTCACAGTTAATCTTCCAAGTCCAAATTAATGACCTTGGAGATATCACAAACTGTTTTTGAAATTTTTGATTTTAATTCAAGTATCAAATTAATAACCTTGTTTTATTTTCAGAAACACAATCAGCTTACTTAGATTTTGAGAATCAGCATTTCAGACATCGGTTGTCGAAAATAAAGCAGAATCAAAATCCTTTTTGTATTTTCTGAAAATATAAAGCAGTAAAGAAATATATACAAACATATTTATAGACAATATTTTTGTTTGAGTATGCATCAGAAGATCATATCAGTTTTTGACAAGTCACAAGTACCGTTGAGCTTCGTTACACATTAAGAATTAAACAATTCACTTAGATTGTCGATATACTGATCCACTTAAATTTTCATACAACTTTTAACTGATTCAGGATACGAATTAGATGTTTTAAGAACTAAAACTCATTCATGTGTCCCACCTCTTGAATATACTCCCGTATCCAGATCCTAATATTCAGTCTTACAGGTGAGTATACCACAAATGATATCTGTAAGGGGTTAGATGCGAGGGTCGTGAGAGCTCAGGTCGATACTTCTGTATACGCAGAGAGATGACGGCTTCGACTTTTCGGTGTGTCCCCTTTAGAGGATCTTTTTTTTACAACAGCAATGATTATCAATTTTATTGTTTCATCAATTTGCTGAGGGCGAAACTATGTTTCAAGCAATGCAGAAAGTATTATTCGGGGACTAGGTCAGAACTTCCATTCAGCAGAAGTCCCGGAATAATACCCCAGATATCACTGAGTATAAAGACCTAGTATCTCAGAATAAGGGACCTTTCAAACGAGATTTCAGGGGTTACCTATATATCCAAGTAGTGTTCCCCACGAAATAAGCAAGTGTTTGAATTTAGGTTTATATCCCGAAAAAGTTTACTAAGTGTATAAAAACCTATCGACATATCATCAGTGAGACTGTTTAACGCTTATTAATTCTTTACAATTCTTTAGCATATCGTAACTGTCTACTGATGTACTATCATTTCCACTTTTTACGCAAAACTCAAATTTTTGAATTTTATCATGTTTTTGGCTTTTTCAAATTTTCTAATGTTTTTGTACTTTCTGACAATTTTTCTCCCCCTAAAATGCAAAACCATTAAAGGAAATTTGATAACACGATGCTGATAGCTTTGTCTCGCCATCCATGTTCTGCTTCTCGTGTACCGAATTACAGAAAACATAACATACTATTTAGCATAGTTAGCAGAAAAACTAACATAAAGTACCCCCATGATTTACAACACACTGATTTTTACAATCTGAAAACCGTTCTTCAATCTGATGAATGTAATCATGTTTGTTCAGCCGTGAGGGTTTCGGCGTATTCAATCAACATATATTTTTGTAATTTTCTGTTTTTGACAAAAATTAAAAACAAACATATTTTTGGTTTTTAATTTTTCTAATTTTTAGGGTTTTTGAAATATTGTTTATTTATGTACAGAAAAACATACGAAATCCCTGTTTCAACCAACACAGGGTCCAGCAGCCTCTGCTTCCTCTTCATGTGCCAGGCTGCTCCAACTTTCAATCTCACAGTCTTCAGTATTCTTGAGCACCTGCACATTCAACTAATTGAATTACTTGAACAATTTAGCCCAGGTCTGTTGGACCTTAGGCATTTCAACACAATAATTTTCATTCAATGCTGGAAATTCTTTATCATTTTTCACAAAAAGTTTCTCAATTTTAACTTCAACTTTCTCATCTTTTATCAAATCAACATGTTTCTTAACACTCCATGTTTGACCTTTCGGTGTACCACGTTTGTAAAAATGTGAATCTTTTTGAACACTTTGGTTTTGAACAACAACTTTTGGTTTCCAAAACTCTTGGGGTTTTGTCGTATCAACTGATGTTTTCCAACTTTGTGTTGTTCTGAATCTGGGTGTGTGAGAATTCCAGGTCTGTCTTGAATCGAATCTGTTCTGGTTTGATTTCCAATTTTGATTTGAAGCAAACTTGTTTGTATTGTACTTCCAAGTTTGTTTTGAATCAAATCTGGTTGACCTTTGTCTCACATTCTCAGATTTTTGTTTCTCAGAATCAATCTTCTTGTTGTCAACATCCACAGGTTTTAGATTTGGATACTTTCATGCAAGATGTCCTTTTTGATCACATTTGAAACATGTTCTCATGGACACATCTTTGACATGTGGTTGTTGCTTTCTCTTTTGTGCCTCAAACTCAGCATTAGACTGTCGTCCAATTTTAAGTTCTTTCTCTTCAGCTAAACTGTTTCCTTGAACAAAACTCATTTTAGCCTGATAATTTGGCACTTCATTTTTCTTTCGATTCTGTTTCTTCTTATAACCTAACCCAGCCTTCATGTTTTCCTTTTTGAAACCAGGTTTGTTATACGAACCTTTATGACTCTTACCAACAAACTTTGAACTCTCAGACTTCTCAATCTCAACCATTTTGAAAACTTTATCAACCTTTTCTGAAATCACATTCTGAATCGGGAATACAACATCTAAGAATAATTTGTCTGATCCAATCATGGTATAAACCAATCCCTTTGAATCATCACTCAAATTTTTCTCGGATTTTGTGTTTTTCAGATATCCATCATGAAGATTTCCTTCATCTTCATCCCGTGATTCAGATTTACCTGTAACAATCGACTCTTCTTTCAACACACTTTCAACGACTTTACCTACCACCTCTGAATCATGAGAATCATCAGATTTGGAATAGGTTATGTCAATGTTGTCTGGCAATTGGTCTACCATGTTGAAAGCTTTTTCGACCTTTTCCTCATCATAAAATGCAAACTTTTCCGGTGGTGGAACTTGATGAAACTCTGAGCCAATGCCTTTCTTGTTTTGCTCAGACTCGCCATCTCCCGGTTTTATATTGAAAATTCGTTCAAGCACATATGACGACACGTGGTAACTTTTTAACTTGTTGTTATCCTGTTCTAAATCAGCAATCTGTCGCTTTAACTTAGCAACATCCTCAATATAGGAATTAACAACATCTTGTTTTATAGCATACATTAGTTTAAGTTCTTTAGTTGTTTCAGAGAGATAATTCATTCTTCATTGAGCATATTTCATTTCATCTTTCACTTTCTCATATGACTCTTTTGTAATATGATATGCTAATTACATAGAGTCATATTCCTTTTTCATTTCTTGACAAGCAATTTCTTTTTGAGAACACTCTTCTGTTATTTTAGAAACATTTTCTTTCAAAACTTCATTTTCTTTTTCTATCTTTTTACATTTTTCGGAAAGTTTTTCATCATTTTCTTTAAAAACTTTTTCTTTTTCTAACATTTCTTTGCATTTTTCTTTGAAAATGTTTTCGATTTTTGTGAATTCAAGATCTCTTGTTCTGAATTACTCATCTTTTTCAGTACAAGCTCTGCATGGTTCCATGCATTTCTTGCACTGTTCAATTGGTTTTAAGACTTCAGAATCAGAATGTACCTCAGTGATTGGCACTTCGGTGTTTGTTGCAGTTGTCTCAGTTTGCTTTTGATCAGCATCATTCAGCTTTTCTTCAACCCTGGCTTCATCACCAGCATCACCAATATCCAAATTCTCATTCTTCTTTTCGTCTTTTTCTTTCTTCACCTCTTTTTCAATCTGCTGTTCTTCAGTAACAGCTTCTTTCACAACTTCAACTTTAACAACTTCTGTTTCAACCTCTTCAGCAACCTTCTTCAGATTGTTCACCATCTCTTCAACACTCTTCTTCATTCTCTCTTCATCCCTTTTTCTTAGACACGATAACATGGCATATCTGATTTCTTTTTCAAGCCTCTTAGCATATGTTTCATCTTTCATCACATTTCTATAGTATGCGGCTCTCAACGGGACAACGAGAAGAACATCATCAAAGATTATGTCTTTCTTTGGAACAACCGGTTCACCTTCTCTGTTGTAGTAACACTCTCTCTTCTTATCCCATCTTCTGTTGCTGACAGCACTTTCATACTCTTCCCGCATATCATCCAATCTGTTGTAGACCACGTTTCTTTCTCTGTAAGTCTTCTCACTCAAGATCTCTTCTCGAGTTCTCTCTTTGATCTCAACTTTTTCTTCACGGATTTCAGAAGTGTCTTTGTCTTTGTTTTCATCTTGAACTTCAGCAACAAAAACATAATGCGGAGCCTTTGATGCTTTTCTGCCATGAGTTGTTACAGGACGATCTATAGGACGATCTTCATCTGGAAGAACTGTGCTCCAGTCAAAACCTTCATCCTCGTAAATTACAGCACAAGCTCTTGATTTTTCTTTCGGTTTATCTTCAATCAACTTTGGCTCTTCTCTGCTTCGATGGTAGATCGCCTTTCGATAATAATCATCATTGAAAGGACGTTCATTTCCTTCAGCAACTTCAGAGTTACTACATTCTCTTTTGAAATGGCCCTTTTGCTTGCATCTGAAGCAGGTCACTTTGGATTTGTCGAATCCAAGTTTTGTTGAAGCACCTCCAAGTGATTGTTTCCCGGTAATCTCCATATACCGCTGAGCTCTACTAATACAACTAGCTAAACACCAACGGATGTCAATGAGCTCCATCTCTTCCGGATCAATCTGGTCGTAGTCTTCGTTGGTCAATTCGGAATTTCCAATTTTGCCAGCTACAAGACCTTCATATGACTCCAGAACAGATGCAAGGAAACTCATTTGCTGCTTTACTGCATTGATGCTCATCGCAGGAGAATTCTTCAATTTGAGAGCAATGTTGCACAGAATCTCTTCAGTTTCATCTGAACTTGACTTTGGAGATGAATGATATCCAGAATGATGACTTGTCGACGTTGTTTGTGGTTCTATCATATTCTCACCACTAAATATTGTTTTTGGTGAACCAACGCCTTTATCAGAAGGTACACTACCTTTGTAATACAAGCCCACATTCTGTTGATGTGAAGAACCAGTCGTCTTGCTTTGCTTTTGTAACTTCAGATCATGACTTTCAATCTTTTCAAACAAAGAATCAAGAGAAATTTCATCATATGAAGCATCATTTTTTAAGATAAAAACAAATGTTTGCCACTGATCTGCTCGTGGTAACGCTTCAATGACTTTATCAATAAGTTCCTCTCTTGTTTTGTCAATTTTAAAACGTTCAAGTTCGATTTTGAGGTGACAGAATCTCTCTATCATTTGTCTCACTGTCTCTCCTTTTATATTGTCAAACAGATCAAATTTTTTTTTAAGTATCGAAATTTTATTTTTTCTAATCTGTTTTCCCCCTTCAGCTTTAACTCGTAAAGCTTCCCAAACTGACTTTGACGATCCATCATGAGTGAGCAAGGCAAATATATCATTTCTGATTGCTGTCTGGATCAAAGAATTCATTCTTTGTTCAGCTGCATATTCTGCTTTGTCATCTTTTGAAAATCTCTTGAATGGTAAAACTTCGCCTTTGTCATCTTTTGGCCGTTCATATCCAAACTCCAGACAAAACCAGCTTTCATGGGCATATGCTTTCGCCCATTTGATGAAACGTTCTTTCCACCAGGTATAATCTTCAATGCTTTCCAAAGTTGGTGGCTTTGAGTGAGTTCCGTAAAAGTTATCATGCTTGATGTTTTCGTTAATCGCCTTCGTGATGGTTTTTGGTGTAACATTTACAATCTCGGACGATTCGGATGTGAACGCGTTGAAAAACGTGCTGTAGAATTCCTCAGCCATGATGTAAACCTGGACAGATAATCAAGCAAGCACGATCAGTACAATCAATATCAAATAAAATGTAACAGACTGACACTCGATGGACGTGAAATGATTCCGACACGAAAAAGTTCACTTTCGAGCGAAATATGACACACAAACGAAATCAGGTTGATCCCTATAAGCGGAACCCCATGTATCTAGGAGCGAAACCACTTGACCATTTGAGCGAAACCTTTCTTGACCGTTTGAGCGAAACCTCTCTTGACCGTTTGAGCGAAACCTTACTTGACCGTTTGAGCGAAACCTTACTTGACCATTTGAGCGAAACCTTAATGTGTAGTGCCACAAAAGCGAAACTAGCTGAACATATGAGCGAAATCACTAAGTTTTGTGTCACATTAGCGAAACCAATTGACAAATAAGCGAGACTATGTTGTCAAATAAGCGAAACCAGATGTCTTTCGAGCGAAACCCTTTAATCAGATGACATATGAGCGAAACTATGGTGACATAAAAGCGAAACTACACCTTGTCCGAATAAGCGAAACCTAATCGGAGTCCTGTTTTGGTCATTTTTTGTCCGAATTTGAATGTGAAACTTTCAAGGGTTTATCTATGTCCAATTATCTACAATCTGTGAAATTTTGAGCGAATTTTTGCCGTTAAATTTCTCTGAAATAATAAAAGAAGGTGTAGAAGTCATAATGAGGATGATATCAAGCTAAACTCTTCTTCCTGAGCTCTGATACCACTTGTAGGATCGTTGTTTGACCCGACTGAGTCGATTAGAAGAGCTTTAAGTCTGGTTCAAAGGCGGAATCAGAGAACTAGACGCGTAAACAGCTTGATACTCTAATATCTGTCACTTTTATTGCTTGTAACAACAATTACTACCTGGACAGATTTTGGCAGCACTTCGTTACACTTTCGAAGGTCACCCCTACCAAATGAACAACAAGTGCCCCTATATATACTACACAGGGTTTCGCTTATATGGACAATCCATATGAGCGAAACTGTTGTTATGGTTTCGCTTATATGGACATGTCCATATGAGCGAAACTACATCCTTAAATTCTAAATTTCGTTTCTCGAACCTCGTGCACTGAATATCCTATTCTATCTTAATCTAATACATGATACAAGACAAAGTCAATAGACGTAATGCACTAACAGATGTGGGTCAAGCTCCTGGTCCATTTTATGAGTTTTGTAAGGGCCAGGGGATTGTGAACCAATACACCATGCCTGGTACACCTCAGCAGAACGGTGTCGCTGAACGAAGAAATCGTACCCTTATGAACATGGTGCGCAGTATGTTAGCCAACACTAATTTACCATTATTCCTCTGGACTGAAGCGTTAAAAGCAGCTGTTCAAATACTTAATAGAGTTCCTTCTAAGTCTGTCCCTAAAACTCCTTATGAACTTTGGACAGGAAGGAAACCGATTCCTAAATATATGAAAGTATGGGGCTGCATTGCTGAAGCAAAACTCTATAATCCTTTCCTAAGGAAACTTGACCCTAAAACAGTTACCTGCTACTTTATTGGGTATCCTGATCATTCGAAGGGTTATCGTTTCTATTGTCCTTCCCATGTCACCCGTATTGTTGAAACCAAGCGTGCTACGTTCCTGGAGGATTTCAAGGTCAGTGGGAGCAGTACCAACCCTTACGAAGAATTGCAAGAAGTACAAGACGCGGGGGGGGGGGGGGAGACTCGTCGCTTACCATTACTCCGTTTACTCCTCTTGTACCCCATGCAACTGCACCTGAAGTCACTGCACAAATTCCATCTCCACAACCAGAACCCATTATACCTCATAACGAAGGCACATCAAACGCTCAAAACCAAGACAACGCTGAACCCGATAATCAACTCAGGAGGTCAACTAGGCAAAGAAGGCCTACTAATTGGGATGATTATGTTACCTACCTGACTGAAGTGGATGCTTGAAAGCTCAATGATCCTATCTCTTATAATGAAGCCATTAGCAGTGATCAGTCTTCTGAATGGAACAAAGCAATGATTGATGAGCTTGAATCCATGAAGAAAAATGACGTTTGGGATTTGGTAGAATTACCCAATGGTGTCAAACCTGTAGGTTGTAAATGGGTGTACAAAACAAAACTGGATCCGAATGGGAACGTTGAACGCTACAAAGCGAGATTGGTTGCAAAGGGCATTACTCAAAAAGAGGGAATTTACTATCAAGAGACGTTTTCACCGGTCTCTCGTAAAGATTCATTAAGGATCGTTATGGCCCTAGTAGCTCCTTTTGATTTAGAGCTGCATCAGATGGACGTCAAAACTGCTTTCCTTAACGGAGACTTAGACGAAGATGTTTACATGAAACAACCTGAAGGCTTTAAACCTGAAGGTCAGGAGCATCTGGTTTGTAAGTTGAAGAAATCCATTTACGGGTTAAAACAAGCATCATGTCAATGGTACCTTAAGTTTGATGAAGTCATGAAGAGGCAAGGTTTTATGAAGAATCAAGTTGATCAATGCACCTACCTCAAGATGAGTGGGAGTAACTTTACTATACTTGTCTTTACGTAGACGATATTCTATTGGCAAGTAATAGTTTAGACATGTTGCATGAGTCGAAGCGGTTACTCTCGCATAACTTCGACATAAAGGATCTCGGAGATGCTTCTTACGTCATTGGCATCGAAATTCACCGAGATAGATAAAAAGGGATCTTAGGATTGTCTCAGAAGACTTACATAGATCGTGTCCTTACACGTTACAACATGCAACAGTGCAAACCCTCCGTCGATCCAGTAGTTAAGGGAGATGTTTTCGGTTCATTCCAGTGTCCGACAACAGAAGTTGAAAAGGAGCAAATGAGCCAGATACCTTATGCGTCAGTAGTTGGGAGCCTGATGTATGCTCAAGTCTGTACTCGCCCAGATATCGCTTATATTGCTGGAATGCTAGGCCGTTATCAGACTAATCCTGGTCTAGATCACTGGAAAGCAGCTAAGAAGGTCCTTAGATATCTGCAAGGGACGAAAGACTATAAACTGAATTATAGAAGAAGTGATCACTTAGAAGTGGTAGGTTATTCTGATTCTGACTTTGCCAAATGCAAAGATGACAAGAAATCCACTTCGGGCTACATCTTTATGTTAGCAGGCGGACCTATCTCATGGAAGAGTCATAAACAACAGTTAACTACAACTTCCACAATGATGGCAGAATACATTGCTATTTACAACGCAACCTGTCATGGAATGTTGCTTAGAAATCTGATCACTGGACTCAAAATCGTTAATTCCATTTCTAGACCATTGAAGCTTTATTGTGATAACTCAGTTGCCGTTAGTTTCTCGAACAGTAACAGTTCGACTGGAGCTGGTTTATATCTCGATACAAAATATTTGTTCGTACGTGAACGAGTTGAGGAAAATAATTTTTGTATTGAGTATATTAGTACTAAAGATATGCTTGCGGATCCGATGACTAAAGGTCTCCCACCTAAAGTTTTCGAAAAACATGTATCGAATATGGGACTTACTAAAGACCTTATTTAATGGCATGTTGTACTAGCTTATGTTTTAATTAATGAAATTTCCTCAGTTTGATTTTGTATGTCTCTAACATATGTTCTGCCGGTGTAATGACACATAGACAAATATAAATACAAATCAGACGCTAAAGGGCTTATGCATATGTTGATCATAACTATTAAGTTTTAAATTGAGGCTATAGTATGATTAATGGGGGTCCTGAGTCGAATGATGATTCAACGGCTGTATTTCTCTGCTATAGTTCTTGGTTTAAGGCTAAAATGAGTGTTAACTCCTAGCCAGGCTCATCTGATACTCATGATAAATGATTACTCGGCTAAGTGGGAGAATGTGAGATATATTAACATTATGTTATTTAATCTTGTAGCCTTTATAATCATTTATATTATATAGATCAAAATATATTAATAACCTATTAATAATTAGTTGGTAATTGTTGACGGACCATATTACCCTTATTAACTAATTAGGTTTCCTCTTGGGTGTATATATATAAGGAGATCATTAGAGAGTTTAAGGGTTAGACAATTACACAATTCACACAACCCTCATAACATCTATTTCGGCTCTCTCTCCCAACCGATTCTTCCCTAGTCTCGGTTTCATCACCATCATAACTTTACACCCTAAGGAGGAACCGGATCATCCTGACAATTATGTCGAACTCAATGGCTGCATCTCTGACTGGATTCTCTGCTGGCCTGTCTGCTGTAACAGGTATTATTTACATGTTTTCCCTTATGTTTAACAGAACTGATCCAACAATGGAGTCATAGAATACCTTGTAAACCGGTCCAAAGCCGCCCTCTCCAAGTTTGTTATCCATTGAAAAGTTGTTTGTAGCAGTAAGTAATGAAGATAAGCAAAACAGACGTAGCTCTAGATCTTCATCACCACTTCTATTTTCAGGTATCCCTTTTAAGTAGAATAGACGTCAGGTTGGTTAGAAATATTTTTTTCCCAAATACTAAAATTGTTTATAACAAATTAGTATCACAAAATGATTATTAGTGATGTTAAATTATTTAAGAAAACGATTTAGCAGGTTTTTTGTGATTCAAAATACATTTGTTTTAACTTCTAAACAAAAGTAGAGAAACACCTTGGTGATGATGCGTACTCGTACGAAAACGGTAAAATAAGCATATGAAACTAGTATGGCCAAAGCTACAATCGATATGGGGACAATAATTCGTACTCTTCTCCCTGCATTTGAGCTTCTACTGTTTTCTATTAAATCTGTGTGAAACGAAAATGTCTTAAGTACGCTGAGATATAGACTAGATATTAATGATCAATTTAGTAATAAAAATAAAAATAGTATTGTTTTTCAGTTACCTAACTCAGAAGGTGGCATTCGTATATATAGAGAGTCGCCTGTTTCAGCAATCGTTTTAATATCAGTTAGGTCACCGAACCATAGCAAGCAACCACTCCCAGTCCCTGAGGCATTCAAATTTGTGTAAGCTGTGCAAGAGCAATTGCTTTTACACATATTCTCACATTCTACAAGTGTCATGGTCTGGTTATACCATGACCCAAGCGTGTCCGGTAACTTCATATTGATATATTTGTTGAACCCTTCACTAGGCCCACAATCCAAAGGGGTCGTACGTCGACACCCTTGTGACCAAATTGCAACCCTCCACTGTTCAGGTGAGGTGGGTTCAAACCCCTTCAAACATTCACAAAGAGAGGATTTGTCAATGTTGCAGCTCCCAAAGGCCTTGCACACCACGTATCGATCACAATAATCACCCTCCGGAGTCAAATAAAGGCTCCAATCTTGTATGCTATCAACCCATAACAAGCACTCTATATTACCACTTGGTTGTAACACCAGCCTTGTAATGAATGAAGTATCTATAAGATTATATTGGTAGTAAATTTCTCTCTGATTAACAACAAAGGTGAAATTGTAAATAGGGTTCGGTTTCAAATCAGGGTCTCCACTAAATCTGAGCCTGTCCCGTGGACCTGCATGGAACTTTATTTTCTCGACATCCCATAGGATCATTTGAGGGTATCCTTTGGTATCAACCTTGAGCGAGTAGTCACCCAAAGCAGGATCATCGCGGAATTTCCACGACGTTAAGTATCTTTCGGTTCTGGTAACCCAGTTCCAGCCTAGCTTCATTCCGGGAAGTAAAGTGTCGGTCATAAAGTCGAAACTTTGCCATATAGGATTCACGTGACTGACGTTGTCACTGTAAATCATAAAGTTGCCAGTATCGAGAAGTTGACCAATCGGATTCCTCACTGTCGTCATTGATGAGTTCGCTGAAGGCCATATGACATCGCTTGTGGTGGCGTTTTGGATTATTAAAACTCCTTGAAGGGTGAGAGTTAGCTCGCAGGAGGTATCGGTGACTGGTGTGTTCCGGTTGGCTACCCATACATAGGTTCGTTTGGGTATTTTCTTGTACCAGATTCCGACGTAATAGTTTGTGGAGTTACCGGGATTAAAGAAACCAAGTTCAAAGGTTTCGTGGGCAGAAATGATCGTTTCATTATATCTAAAGATTTGGTTTGCAGATATGGTGTCAGCGGCATGGGTACAAGTTAAAGTTATTGATGCGTAAAGTACAAGAAGGAAGCCAAAGATCAATTTGGTCTTTGTCAATCCTTCCTCCATTAATGGATACAACAACAACAACCATACCCAGTATATCCCACAAATAGCAGAACTATTCGTGGGGTTTGGGGAAGGTGGGATGTAGGCAAACCTTTCCTCTATCCTACGAATAGAGAGGCTGCTTCCTGAGAGACCCCCGGCTCCAAAACAACCAACAGGTAGATATATGAAAGATGGATAAGTAAATAGCGTAGCAGTGTCAGATAGATCATTAGCATGCACACATAGGCATAGATACAAGAAAATCATCATATGTTAACCTACCTAAAGTGTAAAAAAAAAAAGTAACCCCCCCTTCCCAAGGCAAAGCTAGGGCACGTCTATACCCTCACCTACAAGTCCTTAACCTTATTCCTACGTCTCCACGAACTCCTATCCTGAACCATGTCCTCAGAGAGGTGCATCTCTACCAAATCTTTCCTAAGTCTTTCATCCCAAGTCAACTTGGGCCTGCCTCTACCCCTTCTTCCTTCCACTGTTATGGTTTCCACTGCTCTAACTGGTTCTGTTAACTGCCTCCTCTTCACATGCCCAAACCATCTCAATCTCCCCTCTTTTAACTTGTCTGATATACTAGCTACTCCTAACAAGTCCCTATAAACCTCACTTCTTATTCGGTCTAACCTCGTGTGGCTACACATCCACCTCAACATTCTCATCTCCGCTACCTCCATCTTGCGCGCTTGAGTTTTCTTGATTGCCCAACATTCTGTCCCGTATAACATAGCCGGTCGAACTGCTATCCTATAGAATTTTCCCTTCAATTTTGTCGGGAACCTCCTGTCGCACAATATCCCAGTGGCTGCTCTCCACTTACACCAACCAACCTAGATGCGGTGAGATACATCACTATCTATCTCCTCGTCCCTTTGCACAAACGATCCTAAGTACTTGAACTTAGTCTTTTGTGGGACCACTTGACCTTCAATGATAACCTGAGTGTCCTCGTTGTCACCTGCACCACTGAAATTACAATAAAGGTATTCACTCTTAGACCGACTAATCCTTAAACCATTGCCTTCTAACGCTATTCTCCTTTCCTCTAGCCTCGCATTTAGGGTTTGTCTAGTTTCAGCAACTAGCACTATATCGTCCGCGAAAAGCATGCACCACGGAACTGTCTCTTGAATAGACTTGAATAACTCATCCAAGATAACCGCAAAAAGCAACGGGCTCAACGTGGACCCCTGGTGGAGTCCTACTTCCACGGGGAAGGACTCTGTATCTCCTACAGGCGCACGAACCCTAGTCACAGTCCTATCATACATATCCCTAATTAAGTCTACATACTTCCCCGGAACTCCCCTACCCTCCAAGCTTTCCCAAATCAGTCTACGTGGCACACTGTCATAAGCCTTTTCAAGATCAATGAAAACCATATGTAGATCTCGCTTTTTCTCCCTGTACTTTTCCATTAATCTTCGTAGAATGTGAATCGCTTCCGTTGTTGAGCGCCCTGGCATGAAACCAAACTGGTTTACCGTAACCTGAGTTTCTCTTCTAATCCTAGTCTCAATTACCCGCTCCCAAAGTTTCATAGTGTGGCTTAGTAGCTTAATCCCTCTGTAGTTCCCACAACACTGGGCATCTCCTTTATTCTTATACAAGGGCACTACATCACTACTCCTCCACTGTTCCGGGATTTTTCTCGTTTTGAAGATAAGATTAGACAAACTAGCTATTTTATATATGGATCAAGAAATCAAAAACAAAACGCCATTTCATATATGTTGTCGAGTATCATACATACGAATAAAGTCTGTTCATTCTTTCCGAACAGAATGTTATCTTTTTTCTGCCTTTCATAGTCAAAGTAGATTTTTTAAACAAATAAATACAAATTTTCCTTCTTTCACATTTCAACACAATTTACGCTTGTAAAGAAAACAAAACGTCCATGTCTTGAACCATTCAACATAATGTCATTATGCATTTGTCCATGTCCTCAACCATTCCAGATAACGTCATTATTCATTTGTCTATGAACATTGGATAATAGAGAATTCAAGCTGAAATCTATTAAACTAAACTAGTCGCGCTTTGTGACGGGAATTCAGTCAGTATCTGTTTGGTTCGTACTGTAGTGGAATTTGACGATATAATACTGATACTTGTATAGCAAAGAGATTCCAAAAAAAAATAATAAAAAAATACTCTTACCGGGTCTAATAATATTGATTCCGATGTCGTTATCAGTTCAACTTGTCACGACACTGGGCCGCTATAGCTTACTATGCCATAAAAATACTCAACTTTGAATAAATCTCCGGTTTCAACAAAATGTCTACAAAAAGGTTGAGAGAAAAAAAATTAAAACTGGTGTCGTAAACGAATGCAACTTGTCAGAGAAAAAACTAATTACTAAAAAAAACTAAATGAGTTATAGGGGTATGTTATCTATCTTATAAGGAGTGAAATTGAAACCGAAAAAAATAAAAGAAAGTGGTAGCGTAAAACCATGAAAAAATATCAATTTGATTAGTATTGGTTTGCTTCATTGTGGTATTAATATGATATTGACACTCGGTAAAACAATATGAAGATATACCATAAAACCAAGCAAATTAAAGTCGAAACATCTACGTAACATTATATAAGAAAAACAAAACCCAAATGTTGTTCATAACCTTTGTAACTTTAAACGTCATACACGCAACAAACTTAATATCTTCATGAAACTTCAACATATGTAATTTTATGTAAGAAAAGTGAAGCATAGGCGTCAAACGTATGAAAGACATTAAAAAGCAAAAAAAAAAAAAAAAAAAAAAAAAAAAAAAAAAAACCGCTTTAGGGTAATTTTAATCTTTTAGGATAATTTTGTAAAATGTTCTTGTAGGGTAATTTTGTATAATGTTCTTGTAGGATAATTTTGAAATTTGCAGAGTAATTTTGATACACTTGTAGAGTAATCATGATACTCTACAAAATTACCCTAAAAGATCAAAATTATCTTACAAGATCAAAATTATCATATAAGATCATCTGTAGAGTAATTATAATACTCTATAAAATTACTCTACAAGATCAAAATTACCCTACAAAAACATTTTACGAAATTACCCTACAAGATCAAAATTATCCTACAAGATCAAAATTACTCTACAAGAACATTTTACAAAATTACCCTACAAAATCAAAATTACCCTAGAAGATTATTTGTAGGGTAATTTTGATAATTACTCTACAAGTAAATAATTACGAAAATGTCAGTGCGTTTTTTTTTTTTTTATCTTTTCATCCTATTCGTACGTTTTGTATGATAAGTGTATTTGTATTTGATCTTGTGTCTTAAAAAGTAAAACATTTTAAAAAAAAGGCATAAATGATTTTGATAAAAGCCAAAGGGTCTTTTTGCAAACTAACAATCTTTAATCGATAAAATATTGTGGCCAAAACATAAAATAAAACAAAAAAGTTAGTGTACCTAAAGTTAAGAGTTAATTACATAGTTAGTTCTTATGGTTTGCACAAAATAACATACTTAGGTATTTATAGTTTAAAATTACCTTCTAGGGTATTAACTTTTTATTTTATAACGTTTGGAGGTATTAACTTCTAGGGTATTAACATAGTACCTCAAAATGTTACAAAATGAAAAGTTAATACCCTAAAATGTGATTTTAAACTATTAGTACCTAAGTATGTTACTTTAGGCAAACCACAAAAACTAATAATGTAATTAACTATAAAGTTAATGTTTAAACTTTAGTGGTCGAAAACTTGTGACTAAAACAAAAAACTAAAACTTTTAATGGTGATAAAGTTGATCTTTAATATTTAAAATACTATTCAATAATAAGAATTTATTTACTTAATAAATACTTAAAAACAAAATCACTATTTATCACAGTTGCACTTTAATTTACGAACTAGTTTTTGTACGTCGCGCGTTGCGGCGAAAACGAGCAAATGATAGTGTAAAACAAACGTGAGTTGAAAATAAAGCATGTTGTTTATAAAGTCAAACCATTAAAACAGTTTAATTTATCATTGTACCGGTTTATGATACCAAATAAATACTTTATTTTGAATACAACTTCTTTTTTAACAAAACTTATAACAGAAGTTGAGAGAAAAAATCAAGCATAACTACATACTCAAGTTTTTAGAAAAAGTTTTAAAACGTAAATTATTAAAGAAGTATCAAATTAGTTGATAAATTAATATATGTTCTAAAAAGAGAAAAGAGAATTATTAAAAAATGTTAAAGGAAAAATATGGTTTTAAAAAAGTAAAAAAAATTTAAAATATGTTATTAAAAGTAAATGTAATAATAAACTATTATAATATATTAAATTCATCCTCTTTCGTAAACTATATGTATAAAGTTACTATTCACCGTTCTTCGTAAACTATATATATATATATATATATATATATATATATATATATATATATATATAGGGTATAGATAGTGTACATTAATTCAAAAGTGTGAGAATGTATTAAACCATTAGATCTTTGATCTAATAAAGATCTAATGGTTGAGATCAATAAGGACCAAATTATAAATTGTGTTTTAATTATTTGGACTGATTTGAAAATTGTAGAGGTAATAGTGTCTTTGTATATGTTTCAAATTAGGTAACTTCTCCTAAATTCTAGCGATTCACTCCTAAATTCTAATGATTCAAATTTAAACTTATTCTAAAATTCGGACATTCTAAAAAATCCAGAAAATATGTAACTGCTACAAGAAATATATAACACTATACATCCATCATATGACAGTACATAACACCATATAACACCGTATAATACTATGTAACACCATATAACACCATATAACACAAATTACGGCTCTGATACCAATCAGGTCATGCCATAGGTGTCAAAACTCTGTCAAAATCTACTCAGAAAGCATTAATAGAGAAGGAAATTGAAAGGAAAAGCTGTTGTTACTTTGTCTACACTGATTCCGCCTTTGTACACAAAGATGAACTGCCTTAACTGACTATTTAGGGTCATAGAACGGTCCAACAAGTGGTATCAGAGCTCAGGACGAGGAGTTCATACTACTACAGCTTGATTCTACCAGATTCTCTTACTTCTACTCACTTCTTCTCATACTTTTCTGATTTGAACTGGTTCTTACGGTTGAAATGGCCTGAATTTCGAATATAGCATGTAAAACATAGAAATAACAAACCCTAGAAAGAATCAGGTTAAAATTTGGACTAAAAATGGTGAAAATTAGCTAAAAACTTGGTTTCGCTTTTAAAAAAAATTGATTTCGCTCAAAAGTTACTTGGCCATTTGGAGCGAAATACTAGATTTCGCTCATAGGAACATATAATTCCTAATTTCGCTCGTAGGGACATACTGCTGATTTCGCTTATCAGTCAAAAAACTGATTTCGCTCATAATCAGACATTGATCTGATTTCGCTCGAGAGTACATCTTGATTTCGCTCATAGGTGATTTCGCTCGAAATCACTGTTTTTCAAAATTTCGAAAATTTTTCTAAGTGTTTGCTGATTTTTCAGGTACATTCAAGATGGATGACATTTTCATGAACCCGTTTAGCGACATGTACGCATTTGCTGGAAATTCGGGAGATGATACATCTACAAGCAACAACAATGAGAACCCGCCAAACGCCAAGAAGAAATTATCGGATGCTTTGGAGGTTGAAAGTGCTTTCGGAACTTACAACAAACCACCGAAGTTGATGGCTATCGAGGAGTATAGTCGGTGGGCAAAGAAATTCGAAGATTGGTTGATGGCTTTTGCGTTTCTGAGCTGGAAGAGTCTCAAAAATGGATACGATAATGGAGGCAAAGAGGGTGAAACTTTATCAACATCTGATGAGATAGAATCGTTTGTTGCTGAGCAGAAATGTATTGCGCTGCTGTTTCAATCTGTTCGTGAAGATATAATCTCTCTGATCGAATACTCTAGTGCAAAAGATCTCTGGATGAAGTTAGAAAAGAAATGTTTAGGAAGTACTGAAATCGTGAAAAACAAAAAGAAACTTCTTAGGAAAGAATTTGATTTGTTTGGGTGTTTAAAGAATGAATCAGTTTCAAAAATGATCAAGAGGTTTGGGCACCTGAAGCTGGAACTAGCTAGACATGGAATTAAGTATCCTGAAGATGAGCTAATAGACAAATTGTTCGATTCATTGCCAGACGAGATGGATTGACAATATTATGCGATGATGCTGAAAAATACTATCAAGGCGCCAGAAGTGTTAACTGTAGATTTGCTGATTGAGAAACTCGACAGTCATGAGCTGGAATTGAAGAAGACACACAAAGTCAATCACTCATCGTACCAGCAGAACTTGGATTTGTATTATCCAAAGAGCATGATGACAAAGAACAATTCTCCCAAAACTGCGTTTTCTGCTGAGAATGTCTCCACAACGAACAAAGAAAGTCAAAGCAGTGAATATCACAGTGGTTATCACAGTGGATCTTCATCAAATTCAAACCAGTCTGATACAAAGAACTTGTTTCACTGCAACATCGCTGTAGACATGAAGAATGCTCAGAATTTCAGTGAGGAGTCGGCCAAGCAGCAGATGGTTTTCCTAGCTTCGGTCTTGGAATCTTATGAAAGTCTTGTGGCTGGGAAGATTGGCAACACCAACACAACAAAAGAGGACCATGATCAAATAGATCCTTAAGAAATGAAACTAATTGACATAAGGTGGTGCATGGCCAGTGCTGTTCGTCGAGCTCAGCGTTTCATGGAAATAACCGGCAGGAAGTCAATTGGTGGACCATCTACCAAGTTGGGGTTTGACAAGTTCAAGGTGACATGCTTCAAGTGTAAGCAAAAAGGTCACTTCAAGCGTGAATGCAGAAACGCGTATGCTGATGAGTCTGAAAACCCATTCAGAGAAGATTACTACAAGAAGGCGATATATCATCAAAACAAATCGGAGCCGCCAAGAATGAAGCAGATTGAAGAGAACAAAGAGAAATCTAGAGCTCTTGCGGTGATTTATGATTATGAGGGTTATGACTGGAGTGAACTGCTACCGGAGGAAGATGCGGTTGGATACGCTTTCATGGCAAAGAATGAACCTGTTCCGTGGAAAGACAACAGAACTGAAGAACAGAAGTATAATTACAGAAGGTTGTTGGCCACAAATAGAATGATCAGAATATCTGGTATCTTTTCAGAAGCAAAGAGAGCAAATAGATGGGATCTAGACAGAGAGTGTTATCTTGACCCATATGGAAACATTGTTATTGATCACAACACTCTTGATTTAGAGGCCATAATCAAAGAGTTAAAAGATGATGATGATTACTGGCAGAATAAATGGTGGGGAACTGGAGACGAGAAAGAGAAGAAAGAGAAAGAAGAGAAAGAGAAGTCAAAGAAGGTTGATACTGGGATTATTGACACTACTCAGGAGTTGACTGCTGAAAATCTTGAAAAGATGGCTGACAAGGTGCTGGCAGCTAAGGCTATTGAGGTAGATTCTAAATCCGTCTCTGAGTCTAAAAGCCAGGTCAGTTCAAACACGTCAACAACTGAATCAGGTAAGAAAGTTAATGGGAATGTTGATTGCAAAAATTGCATCAAAGAATGCAAATTTTGTAATACAGTCACATATCTCAACGGTAAGAAGGTTGATGATATGACAGCGAAAGTCAGAAGCGTTGAGGGTCAAATTCTTGATCGTGACAAGATGCTGAAAGCTTCAACTGAACGGATAAAAGAATTAACTAACAAAATTGAAAATGATAAAACTGATCATGAGAGGATTAGGCAAGAAAATGAAAAGTTAGTTCTTGAAAACCGTCAAATCACTGAAAAATTTGAGAAGCTTAAAAGCACAATGAAAGATAATGATGATCTAAATGGTAAAACTTATAAAGAAAATGTTCAACTAAAAGCCGTGCTTAGGGTAAAAGAAGAATCAATCAACCAACAACTGGATGAAATCGCTAATTTGAAACTTAAAGTTCAAGAGGCTGAAATTGAAAATGAGCGAATCCAGTTGAAGCTTAACAGTTACAACTCCGCAAGCTTTGTTTTGCAACACATTGTTCCAAAACCCATCGGGAAAAACAAAGCTAGCGAAGATGTTTATTTTGATGGAACTGGGGTGGGTTTTCATAGAGTTGCACCACCGATTCTGGAAAATTATATGAAAAAGCAATCTGGGTTGGTTGAAATCGAGGAAGAGAATGAAGTTAAACTTCCGGAGAACATTGATGATACTTTTTCTTCATCATCTGATGATAGTGTTTAGACAGAGATTGGCAAGAGCACAACTGAAAGTGTTTTGACGTCTGATTCAGCTGAAGATGATGGATGTTTCTTGGATAAATACATTCCGAAACAAAAGTCCAAAAACAACTTAAATGATGAACCTACTCTTGTCATGTACAAGATGTCGGGATCTGATAAGTTGTATTCGGAAAACCCATCGGGAAAAACAAAGCTAGCGAAGATGTTTATTTTGATGGAACTGGGGTGGGTTTTCATAGAGTTGCACCACCGATTCTGGAAAATTATATGAAAAAGCAATCTGGGTTGGTTGAAATCGAGGAAGAGAATGAAGTTAAACTTCCGGAGAACATTGATGATACTTTTTCTTCATCATCTGATGATAGTGTTTAGACAGAGATTGGCAAGAGCACAACTGAAAGTGTTTTGACGTCTGATTCAGCTGAAGATGATGGATGTTTCTTGGATAAATACATTCCGAAACAAAAGTCCAAAAACAACTTAAATGATGAACTTACTCTTGTCATGTACAAGATGTTGGGATCTGATAAGTTGTATTCGGATTCAGAGTTTCCAATTGAGAATGTGAATGTGAAAAAGTTAACAAATGTTTTCAAGTTGGTTGAAGTTGAGTTGTCGGAAGTGAACAGTCTGAGTCAAACAAAGAGACAAATGAATTTTGAAAAAGATAAATCATACTACAAGAAACCTGTTGTTCCACCACGTTTTTATCATAACAAAAATCGAAACAATTGGTCGGGTGGTTATCAGGGTGGTAAGAGTTATCAAAAGAGAAATGTTCAGAACAAGAGGCTTGTTGAAAAGAAAAAGTTTGTGAACAGTTCAAGTTCACTTGCTGATGAAGAGAAAGAAATTTTTTGAAAATCGAATGAAGAATTCTTTGAGAAGAGAGCTTCACAGTCTCAGTCTGAAGGCACAAGTCGAGTTGTTGACACTCGAACATGTTTTAGATGTAATCAAGTTGGCCACATTGCACGAAAGTGTACCAACGTGAAGCCTAAGACTGAAACTGTGAAGATTCAAAAAAAGAAAGTTGACAAGAAGGGTACAGCACCAATGGTTGTTGAGAAAAAGAGTGTGAAAAATGACAACATCAAAGTGAAAAATGAACCCGTAAAGAAAGTGTTAACTAAAAATGACAAATTTTACAAACGGGTTGCATTATCTCAACAAGTTTGGAAACCGAAAACTGAGAAAAAGATTTCACCTTCTAAGGATTCAATTCCGATTGATGATGATGCAAATTTTCCACCTCTGAAGGCTGAGAACTTTAAAATTCAAATTGCGAGAGTTAAAAGTGTCAAGGCTACACCTAAGTCTGATGAGGCTTGGGTGGACACAATGTTCGACTAAACAGTTTGAATTGCCGGAGCTTCCTTGATCGCGAAGCATGAATCGGCATCTTTATTGAAGTGTTTGAATCATTTTTGTGATATGTGCAGGATCTTCCGAGATTAGTTTCACGCTGGATTATGGACAGTGGAGCGTCTCGACATATGACAGGGAAGACTGCATTGTTATATGATGTGAAGAATATCAATAGAGGTTATGTTGGTTTTGCGGGTAATCAAGGAGGAAGGATTATTGGTGAAGGAACGTTATCCAATGGGATTGTGACGTTTGAGAGAGTTAACTACATTGCTGAGCTGGAGAACAATATGCTGAGTATCTCGCAGATCTGTGACAGGATGTATACCACTCACTTCACTGATAAAGAATGTTTGATCTTGAAACCAGGATTTGTTATCCCTAAGGAATGGATTATCATGAGGGCACCAAGAGTTAATGATCTGTACGTGTTGGATATGAGCGTAGCTACTACAACCACGGGTCAGGCTAATTGTTTCGTGTCCAGAGCAACTGAAAAAGAATCGAGATTGTGGCACCGAAAGATGGGGCATATACATCTTAGAAAAATGAATCATTTGGTGCACAATGATTTAGTTCTTGGAGTCCATGTCAATGGTTTTCATCTGGAAGGGGAGTGCATTAGCTGTGTTAAAGGCAAGCAGAAGAAAAAGTAACACCCTACAAAGCAAGTCAATTTAGTCTCAAGATCCCTGGAGAGACTTCACATGGATTTGTTTGGTCCGGTGAATGTCAAGAGTATTACGGGAGACAAATATTGTCTTGTGGTTACTGATGATTATTCCAGATTTTTGTGGGTTTCTTTCTTGAAGACGAAAGACGAAACGTTTGATAGTTTGATGGCGTTGTTCAAGAAAATTGAGAATCTGTACCAAAGGCGTATCAAAAGAATTCGAAGTGATAATGGTACTGAATTCAAGAACAACAAGATGGAAGAATTTTGTGATGAAAGAGGTATTTTGCATGAGTTTAGTGCTCCGTACACTCCGCAGCAGAATGGAGTCGCAGAACGCAAAAACAGGACACTAATCGAGACGGCCAGAACGATGCTCGCAGATTCAAAGTTACCAATTAATTTTTGGGCTGAAGTTGTTTCCGCCGCATGCTATACGCTCAACAGAGTTCTCACTGTCAAAAAGTTCAACAAAACATGCTTTGAGCTAATCAATAACCGCAAACCAAATTTGAAGTATCTTGAACCGTTCGGGTCACCCTGTACTGTTCTAGAGCCTTATGGAAAATTTGGTCCGAAGTGCATTGAGGGTATATTTGTTGGTTATTCAAGTCCTTCGCGACGTGTCTTCGTTCCAAGTGAGAAGCGGATTATTGAAGCTGCAAATGTTGAATGTCAAGGTTATACTATGCCGCCACAAAATCCAAGAGATTCATGGCGATATCATTATGACAAGTTGTGGGATTCGTTTGATATGAGAGAAGATGAAGAAGAAGAAGAAGATTTCTTTGATGAGTTGGATATTTTGCGCGAGTATGAGTCGCAGCAAAGGTTCCCAGCTGAGTATTCAAGGCGACCACGGGAAACTTCAAATGACGATGAAGCAGGTCCTAGTAATGCTGGTGAACACGATGATGTCCAACAAAATGAAGTTGCTCAAGATAATCAGTCAGTTGAGAATGATAATCAAGAAGCTGAAAACATGCCGATCTTTGATCATGGAGATTCAGATTCTGAGGGGGAGCAGATTCAGGATTTAAGTCAAACAAACCAAATGAGTGAACAAGGTGCAAATCAAAATGTTACTAATCTGGAAGGCGATGTGGATGTTCCAAGTGAAGTAATGCTGCGAACTCTTTCATATTATCCAGAGGAGTTGATCATAGGAGAATTGCAATCAGGCGTTCGCACGAGACGTCAAATTGACCAGGGCCTTACATGTTTTTATTCTACAGTAGCACCTTTACAAACTGAATTTTCATTAAGTTGTTTTATCTCGCAGATCGAACCGAGAACTTACAAAGAGGCGCTTACTGAAGACTCTTGGGTCATTGCGATGCAAGAAGAGTTGAGTCAGTTTGAAAAGTTGGGAGTGTGGAAGCTAGTGGATTTGCCGGATGGTCATAGGATCAATACAAAATGGGTATTTAAGTGTAAGAGAGACGACAGAGGAGTTGTTGTAAGGAACAAAGCTCGACTCGTTGTTCAGGGCTTTAGTCAACAGGAGGGGATTGATTTTACTGAAGTCTATGATCCTGTGGCACGACTAGAAGCAATCAGAATTTTCCTTGCATTTGCGTCTTGGAAGAACTTCAAAGTATATCAGCTAGATGTAAAATCGGCATTTCTTTATGGGAAGGTTAAAGAGGAGGTTTATGTCGGTCAGCCGCCGGGCTTTACTGACCCAATCCACAAAAACAAAGTCTACTTATTGGACAAAGCGCTGTATGGTTTACACCAGGCCCCGAGAGCTTGGTACGAGACTTTGTCTCAACACCTACTAGCCAACAGCTTCATACGTGGAAAAGTGGATGCCACTCTCTTCACTAAAGAGGTCGACTGTCATCTTCTGATAGTTCAGATTTATGTGGACGATATAATCTTTGGGTCGACAAATTAGAATCTGTGCAAAGATTTCGAACAGATAATGAAGCAAAAATTCGAAATGTCATCAATGGGGGAGATGAAATTCTTTCTGGGACTACAAGTTGAACAACTACCTGAGGGAATTTTCATTCACCAGACGAAGTACGTTCATGATATTCTAGAGAAATTTGGGATGTCAAGTTCTACTCCAGCTGCTACCCCACTTGCAACAAATCATGGGATTCACCCAGATCTCACCGGAGATAGGGCTGATGAAACGTTTTATCGATCCATGATAGGTTCTTTGATGTACTTAACTACTTCACGTCCTGATATCATGTACCCAACGTGCCTCGCAGCAAGATATCAATCTAACTCGAGAGCTTCGCATATGATTATTGTGAAGAGGATATTACGCTACCTGAAAGGAACTCCTTCATTAGGGCTGTGGTATCCTAGAACAGGCAACTTTACGCTCGAAGGGTATTCCGATTCGGATTTCGGATGCTGCAAAGTCAATTCAAAATCAACAATTGCAGGATGTCAGTTCTTTGGACCTAAATTGGTCACCTGGCAGTGTAAGAAACAAACGTCTGTGGCACTATCTACATGTGATGCGGAGTATGTTTCTGCTAGCAGTTGCTGCTCTCAGATCCTGTGGATACAGCAACAGATACGCGACTACGGTTTGCAGTTTCTTAACACACCTCTTTTTGTTGATAATGAGGCCGCGATAAATATAACAAAGAATCCAGTACATCACGCTAAAACTAAACACATAGAAATTCGTCATCACTTTATTCGCGATTGTTTCAAGAAAAAGTTGATACGAATTGAGAAAATCCACACTGACGAACAGAAAGTTGATTTACATACCAAAGCTTTTGATAAAAATCGGTTTAAATATTTGTTAAAACTGAATGGTATGAAGCTTCTTTCGGTGTCGGATGGCATTATCGGCGTTGATGAGAGTACTGTTGCGGATGAAGATGAGAAACAATCTGCAATGGTTTGTCGATTTTGTACTTGTTTTGGTATTTAGGGGGAGTAGATGTAAATAGTTTATTTTCAGAAAATACAAAAAGAATAAAAAATGCAAAAATTCAAAAACATGATAAAATTTCAAAATCTAAAAACAATATAAAACTGAAAAAGAGCTTGTGTAAAAAGGGAAAATGATAGTACATCGGCTAGACAATTACAGTATGCTAAAGAATTGTAAAGTTTAAATGATTTTAACAGTCTCACTAATGATGTGTCGATAGGTTTTCGCACATTTAGTAGATTTATTTGGTATATAAACCTAAAATTTCAAACTTGCGAAATTCGTGGGGAACACTACTTAGATATATAGGTAACCCCTGAAATCTCGTTTGAAAGGTCCCATATTCTGAGATACTAGGTCTTTATACTCAGTGATATCTGGGGTATTATTCCGGGACTTCTGCTGAATGGAAGTTCTGACCTAGTCCCCGAATAATACTTTCTGCAAATGCTTGAAACATAGCATCGCCCTCAGCAAGCTGATGAAACAATAAAATTAATAGTCGCTGTTGTTGTAACTAAAAGATCGTCTAAAGGGGAAGCCGTCATCTCTCTGCGTATATGGAAGTATCGACCTGAGCTCTCACGGCCCTCGCATTTAACCCCTGACAGATATCAGCTGTGGTATACTCACCTGTAAGACTGAATATTTGGGATTCTGGATACGGGAGTATATTCAAGAGGTGGGACACATGAATGAACTAAGTTCATAAGACATCTAATTCGTATCCTGAGTAAATTGAAATTTGTGTGAGAATTTAAGATGGATCAGTATATCGACAATCGAGGTGAATTGTTTAAGTCTGAGTATGAAATGAAGCTTAACGGTACTTGTAATTTGTCTGAAAAGCTGATATGATTCCCTGACACGCTCACCAAAAATATGTTTGTAAATAGTTTAATTTCTTTATTTTCTGCAATTTAAGTTTCTGTATTTCATTTCTTAGATTAGAATACTTTATTAAAATTCAGAAAATTTTTATTTCTGCTTTATTTTTGACAAACCAAAGTGGAGAGTTAATCGTTGGATTCTCGAAGATTGAAGCAGATGCAGGAAAAGTTCTGAGCTGAAGAATGAGGAGAGCTTATCTTATTGGAGTTTGAATTGCTGAAAAAGTCAAATCAAGTTCATTAATTTGATGCTTGTTACATTATTTTCAGAAAATGTTTGAAAAAGTTAAACAAAATCAGTCTGTATTGTCAAAAGATCAACCAAGGTCATTAAATTGGACTTGGTAGATTAATTAAGTAATCAGGGTCATTAATTTGGACCTGAATACTTGAGTGGATTTCTAGAACTGATAGACTGTGTGTTTTTGTGAAAAGATAAGTTTGTAATGTTTGATGTTTGAGATACAGGTTTTGGACTTCATCATTCCCACAGGAGCTAATTGTCAAAGCTTGAACAAGATCAAGACCTCAGATTCCAGCATACTGAGAGGGGGAGTCTGTGAAAGGGGGAGTCTGGATCAACAGTCAAAGGGGAATCTGAATATGGAGCTAGGAAGTGAACCTGAACCTGTGAAGATAGAGTTTTTTTACGATGAAAAGACAGAGTTAGAGAAAAGACCAAGACTGAAGACTCAGAGCTGAAGACTTCGCCAACATCCAAGGGGGAGTCTATTGGTGCTCTAAATGTCTGTTGACTACGCTTGAATAAAGTCTTAGGTCTAGATAGATTGTACGGAGTCAAAAAACAGGATTTGAGTTGTTAGAGGTGATTTCGCTCATAATGACATATGTGTTATTAGAAGCGAAAATAGTTAGATAGGTGATTTCGCTCCTATGTGCACATTAGAAGTAGGTTTCGCTCATAGGTATCTTGGTGATTTCGCTTTTAGAGTCACATGGTGATTTCGCTCATGCTGTTTGGAGCGAAATCAAGCTTACTATAAATACCTATCATGTGATCTCATTAGTAACCATTGGAGCAAAATCAGGTCATGCTATAGGTGTCGAAACTTTGTCAATATGTACTCAGAAAGCATTAATAGAGAAGGAAATTGAAAGGAAAAGCTTTTGTTACTTTGTCTACATTGATTCCGCCTTTGTACACAAAGATGAACTGCCTTAACTGACTATTTAGGGTCATAGAACGGTCCAACAGTAACACTATATAACACTATATAACAATATATAACAATATATAACAATATATGACACTATACATCTATCATAGACATGCTATCAGAAAAATATAACACTATAACACTATATAACACTATATAACTCTAAAATAACACTATATAACACCATATAACACTATATAACACTATACATCCATCATATAACACTATATAAAAATATATAACACTATACAGTTCTGAACGAGATGACACAAATTCGTAGATTAATTCTTAATTTGTATTCCTATAATTAAGGGTGGCGGTTATGGAAGGTTATCAATTAATTAAATCAATAAGAAAATTATTTGTTTACCCTTTTGAATTAATTTAGATTTAGGACATTTGTCATCACCACAATATTTCTCACCCTTCTCACACTTTTAGATTAATGTACAGGATCCTCTACCTATATATATATATATATATATAACTAGGTTAATGCCCGCGTTAAACACGGCTTGAACCAAAAACATATTATTTACTTTTAAATTTAATATTTGTACAAACGCATACATTGGAAGAAACAAACAGAAAATTATTCAAATCACACGTTTAGAGACATCATCTTTGGGATATACATAAAGGCAAAGTCAAATTTTGAGAAATCCACCTCCTATAGTTGGTCAATTTTAAAGTCAAATCTATAAGTGATTCTGCTATGTACTAAAATCAAAGGAAGATAAAGGAGCCAGTTGTAAAGCAAACATACATAGAAAATGATACCTTTAACATCATCATCACTCGATATATCATTATAATTCCCCACTTGAAATTCTAATGAACATAAAGCAAGTTATTCTAAAACCAACGTAGAACAAAAATCATACACTTAAAACATCATCACTCAAAAGATGTAGGCATTAATTTCTATATAAAGAACAAAATCTCAGCTTGTTTACGCCATATGGTACCTTGTTTCATCACTTTTATAGCCTAATATGCCCACCAAATTGCAGCCGTTATACCAAAACCCGATTTACACTAACACCAACCATACAACCCGAATCAAGAATGGGTTGGTTATCGGGTCCTTGAAAGCCCGATTAACCCGACCCGATTAACCCCAAACTCGATAAAATAAGCCGAAGAACACCCCTAAGTGTAGTAGCACCATTATTGGTTCAAAACAATTGAACTACCAATTGATAAAGTAGATAATTAAACAAAACACGTATACATGTAGTCTAACCAAATAACCATCTCCGGGCTAAACTAACCTCCTTTATGGGATTCACAAGTCCACTGTCTTCACTTCATCAGACCTTACTTCTGACTCGCTCTCCAATTTTCCATAAACACACGTTGTGAGTGCAACGATCCTTATATCTTAAAGTACTTGTATCCATCTTCAGGGTTTTTCATTCCCTCTTCCTAATCACCCATTGACCGACCTCCAAAGACTACCTGTTGTATACCCAAAAACCTGCCCAAGAACAACACCATAAACGAAAAAAAACAAAAAACGTGTATATTATATGATAGTAATATGAAGAAAGATGCTTACTCGAAACTTAGTACAGTGAGGCAATTAAGCAGCACATCAAGAGCAAAGTAATCAGAAGTATCAATGTCTACCCTGTTCGACATTTATCGAAATAAATATTTTGACCCGTCTTGCCACCTATAACCTTAATCAATAACTCACTTGCAACCAATGGCTAGAATCAAATCAAAATTCTAACATGTAATATAGAAAGTAAAAACAACAATATGAAGAAAATTGATATGCCATTACCTCTTTCTCTGTGTGAGCATCCCTAAAAAAATTTGGAATGACATTCAATTTGATCTGCTCAAATTTCTCTGCATTGGCTCCGCCATTGGCCTTTTGCGACCGGATATAGCGGATCGTACTAAAAAAAGCATCAGAAGTGTTGTAACTAATTCAATAATTCCATGAATTGAAGAAACTGTGATTTGCGTGTTTCCCTTATCGAAGAAGTATAGGTACCTGAAAGTACATTGCAGTTGCACACACCCACGTTAGTTTATTATATATATGTATATATATATATAGCACGGGTTTCAAGAAATTAAATAGTTCATTGAATTACCGACCTAGTGTTACTTACTTGTAGAATCTCGATAAAGAAGATGGCTGACCAGTTGTTACCTTTTGTCACATTCGCTATTCGTTGAGCAGCGTCCGCGATTCTTAAGGCAAGCTACAAACAAAGTAATACAATACATCTGACACAAAACAACTTGATTTAGGCCCAAATAAGTTCAGAATGATTTGACCTCAAAAACCAAGTTCATTAAGAAAACTGAAAAAAAAAGGTGGCATTCGGGGGTGTTATGTCAAAACGGATCATTACTTGAAGCAATCCCTTTTACCCAGGTCCACTCTGACTTAAATAACTTATTTTGACCTGAACGCATATTAATTCTAACCAAACTTAACCGGTTTAAAAAGTGACCAATTCAAACAAAACAAAAAAAAAATAAGAACAAATAAAGTCTATCTATCGAAACACCTATAGGAAAATAAACTTTATACCTTTTTTGCTCGCCTGTGTAAGAGATTATGTGTCGGGTCATGAGATAAGTAGGGTGATAAAAAGTTGGGTTCTGTTAGACTTTCACCTGCAGATAGTTCTTTCTTGCCAAGCATACACATATCAATTTACATGCCATAAACATCCATTATAAAGGGTAAAACATCCAAAAGCCAAGGTATTTAATATGCTATACAAAATGATTATGAGGCTTAGATTTGTTAAAAATCAAACAGATTGGATAAATCCGCCATGGCTGCATACTTAGGGTTGTCTTGTGTAACCACATGACCATTCGGGTTGCCCTGCCAAGATGCGGACAGTCTCATCTTTGCCTAATTTCACTCAGACGCATTGAAATTGATCATAACAGCCTTTAAAACTGAAAACAGTTCACTTCACGCTTGCAGACAACACACAATCCAAACCCTAAAAAACCCTAATTTCAAAACCCACCAAAATCAAACCAAATTACCCCCAAACACTTCAACTATAGCAAAACCAAACTCCACCCAGTTAAGCAAACAAAAAAAAAACTAAAAATAATTCATTCAAAATCCCTGATTTTTAAAACCTACAAAAACCACCAAATTACCCCAAACACTTAAACTTTAGCAAAATTCAACATCAGTTTAACTAGAAAACTGAACCAAACCCTCAAAAACCACCAAATTACCATCAATCACATTTGCAGACAGCAAAAAAATTCAAACCCTCAAAAACGCTAATTTTTCAAACCCACAAAAACCAAACCAAATTACCCACAAAACTTAAACTTTAATGATGCTACTGTAGACGATTCGGTATTCATGCGATGAACTTGAAGGTGCCCTTTTTACAAGAAATATATACTTCTTCTATATAACAGCATCATATCAGTTGTTCGATTTAAACCTTCAAACAAATGCTGAATCTGGAAAAAAAATGAAGAAACATTGATATCTAAAATCTATGAAATATTAAAAATCAAAATGAAAACGAAGTGTTAGAACAACGATTAACGAAAAAAAAAGAAGAAGCACCTGTAGGATTTGTAAAACGTGACGGTGACAGACAAAAAACCAAGATTGCGATGGTGGCGATTAAAGATTCCGATGCTAGGGTTTTGTAAAAGAAACGTATCCTGGAAGCCGCTTGAATGAGAAGAATGAGAGAGAGAGAGAGAGAGTATAATGAAGCGTATAAGAGAAGCTATTCCAATCCTCGCCTTAGAGCTATGCCCCATGTACAGCTTATGAGGCTTAACCATGGGGTGACATGTGTCCCCCAATGGTTTCTTTTATTATATATAGATATAGATATAGATTTACAAATATATAACAAATTGGTGTATAAGTAGTATATTATATACTAGGTTAGAAACTCTTTTATTACATGGATTGAATAAATATGATTTTATATACTAAATAAAAAAAATCGTTAAAACCCCATGTATTGCATTGCATGGGTTGAATAAACTCGTTTATTACACATATAGTCATTTAGATATGTTTTATAAAAATAAACTTCGATGTACTATTTTTTTACTAAAATATAAGAGGATTAAGACGCACTGGAATTCTATTTTAATGGCAAATTTAATAATACAATTTTTAATTAAAATATAATAGGATTAAGACGTATTGAAATCCCATTTTAGTTACATACATACTCTAAAGTTTTATGACTGAGACTAAAAATGTCTAATAAAAAAATTGCAATACATTGTAAACCGTTTTTAGACGATGAGAATAAACATTATTTAAATCATTTATGAAATATAAATAGATTTAGTTAAGTTATTGTTTAACATTATTATTTGATGATGATATCTTGTTAAAATTTTTTGTTTAGGTATCCATCATATTGGATCTATCCAAAAGGCACTTTTTTAAATTTATGCATGTCGCCAGCGTTGGTAGAAGAATTGCCAGGGGTACAAAGTTCAAGAAATAATTAATAATTTTTTTGAAAAATTAAATTAGGAAGCACATTAATAATGTATACATATATAAGGTAAGTGTGAGGTTCATTGGGGAACACCAAAAAAGTGGGGAACCGGGGAACCCCTTTAATCACCGTTAGATCTAATTAATAAACGGCTGAGATTTATTTTAAACCATCAAACGGAAATCTAAATGAAATACACGGAGGGTTAAAATTGGAATTTAAAAAGTTACATTTGATCCTCCTCTGTTCTTAACCGTCACCCCCTAATTCCGTCTCCGGCGACAATCCGCCATGGATGACAACCTCCATGCGTGAGATCTCCATCCTCAATATGCTCTCCATATTAATCTACATATTCATTCTCATCTCCGTTCAACAGATTCGCCACAACGGCAAACCTTACTTTACCTAGTAGTAGTATTCGAGTATCTCGACACCGATTGGAAAAATGGTACTCGATGGCGGCCTTATTCAGTTGGTGTGTCCTTCCACGTCTTGTGACGGACCTGCTTTCAACCACAGTCGCTTACGGCGGAAGCGGCAGCGGTAGTCGCTATTTGCCTCACCTCCATTCATCATTAGTTGAGCTGATATGAAATAACGATTGCAAAACAGTTTTCTGTTGATGACGTCATCAATGACGGTTCCGAATCCGATAACGAATAACGTATGCAGAACACGTGAGTAATCGCAACGAAGAAAGAGAAACAAAATTCAAATGCAATATATTGGTAATGGTAGAGATCTGAACGGTTGTACTTGTAATTTGTTCGATTAATTGTTCAAATCATGACAGGTAATTTCAGTTCCATAATGTTGTATAAAACTCAACTTTTTTGCATTACCTTCTGATATGTGTGGTTTGTTAGCTTTTCAAATTTGTATTATTTAATGAAAGAAAACAAAATTTGGTGCGATTTAAGATAGGCCTGAATGTAGTTGTTGTGTTCATTGAAAGAAAACAAAATTTGGTGCGATTTTACTTAAATTTACATGATATTTTACATGTTAAACGAATTTGTTTTACATAATTTTACGTGGTTGAATTATTTTGAAACAAATTAGTTAGTTTTATATAAGTTTACATGTAAAACAAATTGGTTTTACAAAGTTAAGTTTTTCATTTATAATGTTGTTAACTTGTGTTTCAATTTTTTGCAGGTTAATGTTTGATTCTTCGTTTATACGCAATATGTAATGACTGCAGACAACAATATGTCGACCGCAATAGATAATGAAATGTTAATTCCGTATGTTAATGTTTATATTGGGCTATGAACAATTTAATTTGTAAATAGAGTGAGTTCACAAATCTGAATGAAACCTACATGTTCATTCATATTCGTATTTCGTACTCCATGCTTTGCTTTAAACTAAATTAAATTTGATAACATGTAGCACTACTTATGGACTGATGTTATTTTTGAAGCTTCAACTAAATTAGTATTGATTTGTTAGACAAGTAACGGGCAGGTTGTCGACTTTACGGTTAAACAGATCAGGAAAGATTTGGAAGCATGTGGGCAACCTAATAACCTGGTGCAGCAGTTTAGATGCAGTGGCTTAGCGATTCCGAAGGTTAATACTTTCGTTTGGCGGGATTTGAATGGAAGTATGCCTACGGCTGCTGCGGCTGTTGCGTTGGAGGCTAGAAAGGTTCTAGATGGAGACACGAGGCATGGTGCGTGTGGCATCGATGATGAAATTGTCGAACACCTGCTGGCATGGTTGTAAAACAAGGTCTCCAAGGCCGAGTACTCCCCGAATAGTCGCTACAAGGTAGGTTGCCGAGGCGACTATCTTTAACTCCGACTAATTACTCGGAATCGATCAAACGCGGTCAATCTCGGCCAGAATCCGATCTAGAAGGATAACCGAGAAACCACACATTTAACATGTTAAATATATCATAAAAATTTGATTTAACATGTTAAAAATTCTTATATATATATATATATTTTTAATTTTCAGATCTTTTGCATATAAATACATGTAGAAATCTTTTAATAAAAAAATCAAAAAATAAAAATATGCTCAAAAATACTTTAAAAAAGGTAACAATCTTTTTTTTACAAAAATGATTTTTTAATTAGAGGGGCTTCTACACAAAACTTCAAAAAAAATTGAGAAAATAAATAATTTTTAAAATGGTGAACGAGGGTTGAGATCAATGGGGAACACCCAAAAAAAATGAGGAACCGAAAAACCATTCCTTTAGCATGTTAAATATATCACAAAAAAAGTTTAATTTATTAATTTTCAGATCTTGTATATATAAATACATGTAGAAGCGTTTTAAATAAAAAAAAGTTCAAAAACTAAAAAATAAAATCATGCTTAAAAAAATTTAATTCTATATAATATATTTAACATGTTAAATGTTGGTTGGTTCTCCACTTTTTGGTATTTCCTATTGAATCCAACCCTTAGATGTTATATTGAATAACGATGGTTAAAAAAATAAGAAATTAACAGGGAAATCGGTATCAAAGCGACACATGGTCTTTCCTAGCTTCTACATGTATTTGTATTTTCAAAAGCTCAAAAAGATTGAAAAAAAAAATTTACATCTTAAATTGAATTGTAAAAGAAAATTTTACCTTTTTTCTAATTGTTTAAGCATTTTTTTAAAATTTTGAAATTTTATATAAAAAAGCATTCTACTTGTATTTAAATGCAAAATCTCAACAAAAAATGAAAAGGTTAACTTTTAACATGTTAAATTGAATTTTTTTTTTATAAATTATTTAACATATTAAATGCATGGTTCCGCGGTTCCTCGCTTTTTTGGTGTTCCCCATTGAATTCAACCCTTAGGCATTAATATTGACGGGTGATGGTTCAAAAAATGAGAAAGCAAAACGGAAATCAGAATAGAAGCTACACATGCTATTTCATGGCTACTACATGTATTTATATTTTCAAAAGCTCAAACAAAATTGAAAAAAAAAAGTTTTAACATGTTAAATTAAATTAAAAAAAAACAATTTTGTAAATTTTTTATCTTTTTTCTAATTGTTTTTAATAATTTTTTTTAATTTTTTAATTTTAGATTTTTTTTATAAAAAAGCCTTCTACGTGTATTTATATGCATAAGCCCAATAACAATTGAAAACATTAATTTTTAACATATTAAATTGAATTTCTATAATATATTTAACATGTTTAATGTATGGTTCCTCGTTTCCCGCTTGTTTGTTGTTCCTCCTCATTGAACCAAACTCTTAGGCAATAATATTGAATAGTGATTGTTCAAAAATATGAGAAATCAAAAAGGAAATCGGAATCGATGTTACAAGTGTTCTTCCTGGCTTCTACATGCGTTTATATTTTGAAAAGCTCAAACAAAATTAAAAAAAAATAATTTTTAACATGTTAAATTAAATTAAAAAAAAACAATTTTGTAAATTTTTTTAACGTTTTTTATAATTGTTTTTAAACATTTTTTTTTAAAATTTTTTAGGTTTTTGATTTTTTTTATAAAAATGCCTTCTACATGTTTTTATTTGCAAACACTCAAAAATAATTGAAAACATAAATTTTTAACATGTTAAATTTAATTCTTTACAGTATATTTAACATGTTAAATGTTGGTTGGTTAGTTATCCACTTTTTGTTGTTTCCTATTGAATCCAACCCCTAGAAATTAATATTGAATAATGATGGTTAAAAAATGAGAAATTAAAAGCAAATCGGAATCGAAGCTACACATGGTCTTTCCTAGCTTCTACATGTTTTTGTATTTTCAAAAGTTCAAAAAGATTGAAAAAAAATTTACATCTTGAATTGAATTGTAAAAGAAAATTTTACCTTCTTTCTAATTGTTTAAGCATTTTTTTTAGTTTTAGAAATTTTATATAAAAAGCATTCTACTTGTATTTAAATGCAAAATCTCAACAAAAAAATGAAAAGGTCAACTTTTAACATGTTATATTGATTTTTTTTATAAATTATTTAACATGTTAAATGCATGGTTTCGCGGTTCCTCAATTTCCTTCTTCCGGCTACACAAATGCCCCAAACCCTACCAAATCCGTTATCACACAAAACTTTAATTTAATTTTTTGAACTCTAATCCAAACTTTTATATCTAATCTGGTCATATAAAGTCGAATCGAATCTTTTTGATTAATGAAAACTTTCATTTAACATGTTAAGATTATTTATTTTAATATATTGAGCTCGCATATACTTCTTCCTGCAACACAAATGCCTTAAACCCTACCAAATCAATTCTCACACAAAACTTCATTTTAAATTTTTTAACTCAAATCCGAAATTTAATATGTAATATGGTCGTATAAAGTCGAATCAAATCTAGTTGATCAATGCAAACTTTCATTTAACATGCTAAGATTATTTATTTTTAATATATTGAGCCTGCATAGATTACATTTCCTTCTTCCTGCAACACAAATGCCTTAAACCCTACCAAATCAAATCTCACACAAAACATCATTTAAATTTTTTAACTCTAATCCGAAATTGATTATATAATTTGGTCAAATATAGTCGAATCACATCTAGTACATCAATTTAAACTTTCATTTAATATGTTAAATATATTTATTTTAATATTTTGAGTCCGCATAGATGCAATTTCCTTCTTCCTGCTACACAAATGCCCGAAACCCAACCAAAGACATTCTCACACAAAACTTTATTTTAATTTTTTGAACTCTAATCCGAAATTCAATATATAATTTGGTCATATAAAGATATTTACATGTAAAAGTAAGTTAAAGTTTACACCGCAAAATCATATAACTACAAAAAAATTGCTCCAAACATGCTCATTTAACATTTTAACATGTTAAATTTGTTTTTTTTTTAATATTTTGAGATCGCATAGATTCCATTTTGAATTTGAACTTATCATTTCTCATAATAATTAAAAAAATTAAATAATATAATAAAGTGTGAGGTTCAAAAGAGAACACCAAAAAAGTGGTGAATCGGGGAAACATATCTTTAACTTGTTAAATATATTATAAAATAATTAATTTAACATGTTAAAAATATTCTTTTCAAACTTTTTTAAGGGCTTTTGTATATAAAGATGTGTAGAAGCATTCTAATAAAAAATCATTTATCTAAATCTTTTTTGAAGTGTCTACATTTATTTACATGCAAAAGCTCAAAAAAAAAAACTTTGAAAAGAAACTAACTTTTAACATGTTATATTATTTTTTTATGATATTTAAACATGTTAATTGTTCCCCTGATTCTCTATTTTTAAATGTTCCAAATTGAGTGGTGAATCGGGGAACAATGTCTTTAATATGTTAAATATATTATAAAAAATCAATTTAACGTCTTAAAAATTATTTTTTTCATGATTTTTCAGGGCTTTTGTATAAAAACATGTGTAGAACCATTCTAATAAAAATAGTTTTTGTAAAAAATATTTTTAAGTGTTCTTAAAGCGTTTTTTTTTTACTTTTTAAATATTTTTTAATTAAAAAAGTTTATACATGCATTTATATGCAAAAGCTACAAAAAAAAATTTGAAAATTTTTTCAACATGTTAAATTAAATTTTTTTGATATATTTAACATGTTAAATTCATGGTTCCCCGGTTCTGTATTTTTAAGTGTTCCACATTGAGTATTGAATCGGGAAAAAATGTCTTTAACATGTTAAATAATTTATAAAAATTTCAATTTAATATGTTAAAAATTATTTTTTTTTAATTTTTCAAGGCTTTCGTATACAAAGATGTGTAGAAGCATTCTTATAAAAAAATCATTTAAAAAAAAAAATTGTTTTTAAAGATTTTTTTTGTTTTTTTTAACTAAAAAAATTTCTACATGTATAAGCTACGGAAGAAATTTTGAAAAAAAAAGTTAAACATGTTAAATTATTTTTTATGATATATTTAACATATTAAATACATGGTCACCCGGTTCTCTATTTTTTTAAGTGTTTCACACTGAGTGGTGAATCGGGGAACCATGTCTTTCAGATGTTAAATATATTATAAAATAATCAACTTAACATGTTTAAAGTTTATCATACAAAATTTATTTTAACATGTTTGGTCAAACACTAAATTGAGTTTAGTTGATCACCGCAAACACTAATTAACATGTTAAATTTATTTATTTAATATTTTTAGTTCACATAGACTCTATGCGAAACTTTATTTTAATATTATAAACTTTTATCCGAAATTCAATATATAATTCAGTTAAATAAAGTTGAATCGAATCTAGTTGATTAATGAAATCTCTCATTTAACATTTTAAAGTTTATCATACAAAAAAGTTATTTTAGTATGTATGGCCAGATAGAGGTAAATCGAGATTAGTTGATCAATTCTAACGCTCATTTAACATGTTAAATTTATTTATTTTAATATTTTGAGCCTGCATAGACTACTATATCCTTCTTCCTACTACACAAATGCCCCAAACCCTATCAAATTTATCCTGACACAAAACTTTATTTTAATTTTTTGAACTCAAACCCAAAATTCAATATATAATTTTGATGTATAAGTTTGAATCAAATCTAGTTGATCAATGCAAACCTTGATTTAACGTGTTAAGTTTTTTATTTTAATATATTAAGTCCGCATAGACTCAATTTCCTTCTTCCCGCTACACAAATGCCCCAAACCCTACCAAATCCGTTATCACACAAAACTTTAATTTAATTTTTTGAACTCTAATCCAAACTTTAATATATAATTTGGTAATATAAAGTCGAATCGAATCTTTTTTATTAATGCAAACTTTCATTTAACATGTTAAGATTATTTATTTTAATACATTGAGCCCGCGTAGATTACATTTCCTTCTTCCTGCAACACAAATGCCTTAAGCTCTACAAATCAATTCTCATACAAAACTTCATTTTAAAATTTTTAACTCTAATCCGAACTTTAATATGTAACGTGGTCGTATAAAGTTGAATCAAATCTAGTTGATCAATGCAAACTTTCATTTAACATGGTAAGATTATTTATTTTAATATATTGAGCCCGCATATTACATTTCCTTCTTCCTGCAACACAAAAGCCTTAAACCCTACCAAATCAATTCTCACACAAAACATTATTTTAAATTTTTTAACTCTAATCCGAAATTCATTATATAATTTGGTCAAATAAAGTCGAATCACATCTAGTTCCTCAATTTAAACTTTCATTTAACATGTTAAATATATTTATTTTAATATTTTGAGTCCGCATAGATGCAATTTCCTTCTTCCTACTACACAAATGCCCGAAACCCTACCAAATACATTCTCACACAAAACTTTATTTTTATTTTTGAACTCTAATCCGAAATTCAATATATAATATGGTCGTATAAAGATATTTACATGTAAAAATAAGTTAAAGTTTACACCGCAAAATCATATAACTACAAAAAAGTTGCATCAAACATGCTCATTTAACATTTTAACATGTTAATTTTTTTTTTAATATTTTGAGATCGCATAGATTCCATTTTGAATTTGAACTTATAATTTTCTCATAATAATTTAAAAAATTAAATAAGATAATAAAGTGTGAGGTTCAAAAGAGAACACCAAAAAAGTGGTGAATCGGGGAACCATGTCTTTAACATGTTAAATATATTATAAAAAATTAATTTCACATATTAAAAAATATTTTTTTAAACTTTTTAAGGGCTTTTGTATATAAAGATGTGTAAAAGCATTCTAATAAAAAATTCATTTATGTAAATTTTTTTTAAAGTTTCTACATTTATTTACATGCAAAAGCTCCAAAAAAAAAAAAAAAAAAACTATGAAAAGAAACTAACTTTTAACATGTTAAATTATTTTTTTATGATATTTTAAACATGTTAATTGTTCCCCGATTATCTATTTTTAAATGTTCCACATTGAGTGGTGAATCAGGGAACAATGTCTTTAACATGTTAAATATATTATAAAAAATCAATTTAACATGTTAAAAATTGTTTTTTTCAAGATTTTTCAGGGCTTTTGTATAAAAACATGTGTAGAACCATTCTAATAAAAATAGTTTTTGTAAAAAAATATTTTTAAGTGTTCATAAAGCATTTTTTTTACTTTTTAAATATTTTTTAATTTAAAAGGTTTCTACATGCATTTATATGCAAAATCTACAAAAAAATTCTGAAATTTTTTTTAACATGTTAAGCTAAGTTTTTTGATATATTTAACATGTTAAATTCATGGTTCTCCGTTTCTGTATTTTTAAGTGTTCCACATTAAGTATTGAATCAGGAAAAAATGTCTTTAACATGTTAAATAAATTAAAAAATTCAATTTATTATGTTAAAATAATTTTTTTTTATTTTTCAAGGTTTTCATATACAAAGATGTGTAGAAGCATTCTAATAAAAAATAATTTTTGAAAAAAAAAGAACACTTTTAGTTGTTTTCAAAGATTTTTTTAAAATTTTTTTTAACTAAAAAAATTTCTACATGTATAAGCTACGAAAGAAATTTTGAAAAAAAAAAGTTAAACATGTTAAATTATTTTTTTATGATATATTTAACATGTTAAATACATGTTTACCCGGTTCTCTTTTTTTTTTAAGTTTTTCACACTGAATGGTGAATCGGGGAACCATGTCTTTCAGATGTTAAATATATTATAAAATAATTAACTTAACATGTTAAAAAAAATTTCAAAAACTTTTATTTTAAATTTTGAACTCTAATCCGAAATCTAATATATAATTTAGTCTTGAATCAAAACTAGTTTAAAGTTTATCATACAAAACTTATTTTAACATGTTTGGTCAAACACTAAATTGAGTTTAGTTGATCACCGCAAACACTAATTAACATGTTAAATTTATTTATTTAATATTTTTAGTTCACATAGACTCTATGCAAAACTTTATTTTAATATTGTAAACTTTTATCTGAAATTCAATATATAATTTATTAAATAAAGTTGAATCGAATCTAGTTGATTAATGAAATCTCTCATTTAACATTTTAAAGTTTATCATACAAAAAAGTTATTTTAGTATGTATGGTCAGATAGAGGTAAATCGAGTTTAGTTGATCAATTCTAACGCTCATTTAACATGTTAAATTTATTTATTTCAATATTTTGAGCCTGCATAGACTCGACAAAAAAACTTTAATTAAATATTTTGACCACCGATCCAAAATTTAGTATATAATTTAGTCAAATAAAGTTGAATCGAACATAGTTGATTAATAGAAACTCTCAATTTAACATGTTAAACTTTATGATAAAAAACTTATTGTTAACATGTTGATCAGATAGAATCAAATCGAGTTTTCGCTAATCAATGAAACCACTCATATAACATATTAACTTTATTTATTTTTATATTTTGAGCCAGGATATACAGCAAAAACAAAACAAGCACATGTCATACAAGACCAAAGCAAAAACAAAATAAGTTCATGCCATACAGAAACAAAAATAAAAAATAAAACAAATCCACTGAACCTGCACCGATCTTCTAAGTTGATATCCACCAAAAAGTGCGGGTCTTGATTTCTTCGACCAAATGTTCACTGAGGTGTTTTTGGCATTGAAGACTTTGTTATTTCGATGCAACCAGATATACCAAGCAGTCATGAGACAAATTGAATACATGGCCTTCTCTTTTTTCTTATCATATCCTCTTCTAAAACAATGAGAAATTAACTGGGAGAGGGACTCGAAGGATGCCAGAACAGGGACTTGAATCCAAACGAATACTTGCCACCACACTTCCTGGGCGAAAACGCAAGAGGCCAGCAGGGGTTTGACAATTTCATCATCGATGCTACACGCACCATGTCTCGTGTCTCCATTTAGAACCCTTCTAGCCTCCAACGCAACAGCCGCAACAGCCGTCAGTATACTTCCATTCATAGCCCGCCAAACGAAAGTATTGACCTTCGGAATCGCTAAGCCCCTCCAAACTAAACAGCTGCACCTGATTATTAGGCTGCCCACATGATTCCAAATCGTTCTTGATCAGTTTAACCGTAAAGTCGACAACCAGCCTGTTACTTGTCTAACAAATCAATACTAATTTAGCTGAAGCTTCAAAAATAACATCAGTTCATAACTAATGCTACATGTTATCAAATTTAATTTAGTGTAAGTGTGGAGTACGATATACGAATATGAATGAACATGTAAGTTTCATTCGGATCCGTGAACTCACTCTATTTACAAATTAAATTGTTCAAAGCACAATATAAACATAAACATACGGAATTACCATTTCCTTATCTATTGCGGCCGAAATATTGTTGTCGGCAGTCATTACAGATTGCGCATAAACGAAGAATCAAACATTAACCTACAAAAAATTAGAACACAAGTTAACAACATTTTAAAAGAAAAACTTAACTTTGTAAAACCAATTTGTTTCAAAATAATTCAACTATGTAAAACAAATTCGTTTAATATGTAAAATATCATGTAAATTTAAGCAGAATCACTTTTGTTTGTTTAACATGTAAAATATCATGTAAATTTAAGTAAAATCGCACGAAATTTTGTTTTCTTTCAATAAACACAACAACTACAATTAGGCCTATGTTAATTCCATTATTTATAATCATTTCAATAAATACAAATTTGAAAAGCTAACAAACCAAACACATCAGAAGGTAATGCAAAAACGTTGAGTTTTATACAACATTATGGAATTGAAATTACCTGTCATGATTCGAACAATTAATCGAACAAATTACAAGTACAAGCGTTCAGATCTGTACCATTATCAATATATTGCATTTGAATTTTGTTTCTCTTTCTTCGTTGCGATGAATCACGTGTTCTGCCTGCGTTATTCGTTATCGGATTCGGAACCGTCATTGATGACATCATCAACAGAAAACTGTTTTGCAATCGTTATTTCATATCAGATCAACTAATGATGAATGGAGGTGAGGCAAATAGCGACATTCGGAACCGCTGCCGTAAGCGACGGTGGTTGAAATCAGGTCCGTCACAAGACGTGGAAGGATACACCAACTGAATAAGGCCGCGATCGTGTACCGTTTTTTCAATCGGTGTCGAGATACTCGAATACTAGGCAGAGTAACGGTTTGCCGTTGTGGCGGATCTGTTGAACGGAGATGATATTGTATATGTAGAGTAATATGGAGAGCATATTGAGGATGGAGATCTTCTCGTGCGTAGAACGGTCGCCGGAGCTGCCGTAACATCGCCGGAAAAGAGCTACGAAGAAGTCAAAGATCTGGAGAAAATACGTATTCAGTGGCGTGTTTAAAACTTAAATATATATGGACGAAAATGCCCCTGTTCCCCAGTTCCCCATTTTTTTAGTGTTCCCCAATGAACCCTTCCCTATAAGGTAATATATACATGTATAAAGTAATATATATCATACTATCTAAAATACTAGAAAATAATTTCATATTAAATTTATTTGGTTAATTATATAATGTTTACTAACAAGTGTATGTATGTGTTAAGTGTACATGTAATAATTATCCACGGTTATTTCAAACAACCGAATCTAAATTTTAATAAGGAATTCCAATTAATATCACGTGTTATTCTCTTCAATCTCAAAATTTTATTTATATTTTATTTTAATTTTAAGTAATTAATTATAGATATTACTAATCCTTATTCTTTATCTTTTAATATAAATAATTATTATTATATGTTAAAAGAAAGATCTTTTAACGATAACTAAGATCTTAATCCACGTATCGGCCTTTTTATTGATGTAACTTTTTTTAAATTTCTAGCAGTTGTTTTTGTATATTTTTTTAACCGAAAATTTTGAATTATTGACGGACCACTAGAGTATCATAATGCCACCAACGTAACCACCCGATCATATCCATCAGCACTAGGCTATAATGCATATACACAAATTCAAGAGGAAACCTAATAAACCTGGGAAAACCCACTTATGGGAATCGAACTCAAGACCTAATTGTCTCTAAGCCTTATCTCACCCCTAAGATGCCACTAGGCTATAATGTCATTATGTAACTTTTTTTTTTTAATTTTTAGCAGTTGTTTTTGTATATAAGTTTGTTGGTTCAGAATAGTTATGAATAGTCAAAATATAGTTTGTGTAGTTATTAATGCGCTATATTTATACCAATTTTTTTAACGGCTAAGCTTTCTACTCATAAATCCTATACTAAATTATATTTTTTCAAGGATTGAATATTGGTCTCCCACAAGAGATAATTGCTTTTGACGACTAGGCCAAAGCCTAAGTGGTTATATCGATTTATAGATCCAAGTTCGAATCCTACAAAATATTTATCTCATCCGGTACATCACACTTTTCTTTTCTTTTATTCCCGGTGTATCCCTTTTACTATTTTCCTTTTTATTTTGACTTTATTTGATTTTTTTAGTGTTTTTTCTTACACTTGTTTTTTTCCTTCTTTTTTTTTAAAATAGTTTTTGTAAACCCAATTTTTTTTAACATTTTTTTGTTTTTTTAAATAATTATCCATAATTAAGTAGGAGATGCGAGATCACAAATTTATATAAGATGGAAATCTTAATTATAATTTAAATAATGATTTTGAGATAAAGGTTATAAAACTGATACATGTTAGATTATAAGTCATATATTAAGTTTATTAGATTATGATAGGCTTTTTAGTATTTTGATATAATAATCTAAATAAAATAAGTTACTTCATGTCCTTTCAAGTTAGAAAAAAGGGATAATGCTTATCTATTTCTTTAATTGATAGTAAATCAACTATATCTATTAATAATTTTGAATCGTTTATTGTTTAAAGAGATTTTAAAAAAATAATTTATAATAAATCAACTATATTTATTAATAATTTTGAATCCTTTATTGTTTAAAGTGATTTTAAAAAATAAGTAGGGATAAATGAGAATAAATATATTTTAGGTGAGAAATCTCATAAAGATTATGTGTCCTCTATTTGATTTACTTTACTATGTAGTATAGATAGATTATAATATTCTCGTTAAAAAGAAACAGAATTTCGACAAATCTCAGCCTACATATCAGAAACAAAAACAAAACCCTGTTTAAAATAAAAAATTGCTTCTAGATTTGGAGGTTGTAAGGCAGTTCTAAGGGTTATAGAGTTCTAAGTAGTTATGTACCAACCCTCAATTCTCCTTTGTTATAGATTCATGGCTACTTTTGGAATAGTTTAAACATTTCTTTTAACATTCAAAGCCATAAGTCTTCATCACAAAACTTATGTTACTCACATTCATTTTTATGCTGACGTTTATTTTCACATATGTTTGAGAAGCTAATGTTTGATGATTTTGAGCATGCTACACATAGGACGGATACGGGCCTTAGTTATCTTAAAACTTGAAAGACAATTGTTGTGTTTAGTTTGTTTTTATTTAAAGACAATGCAATTTAACAATTCCATAATACAAAAGTTTATGTACCATGTGTTGTGAAACAATTTCTCTATAACATGACTCCTTGACGTTTCCGCCGCGGTTTGTTGTTTTACGCGGTCGGGGTGTTAAAGAAATATTGGTATCAAAGACTTGGTTATAGGGAATCAGCACCATCACCAGCATCTTCAGCTCCACCCTAACTAGCACCTGCTCCAGCCTCCGCCTTGCCGCTTGCCTCCACCACTGCTTCTACCACCTTGGAAGGCTCACCAGTGCCAGACTTAGCAGGATATGTCACATGGCTTCCTCCCAGGTCCTTGAGCTTGGCTACCCAGGCATCTACGGACCAGGAGGGGCATTCGAAGCCTGCCTCCTTGGCCTCGTAAGCCATTTTTATCCTGCCCTGAAGGAGGGAAACCATAACAAAATTTTTAAGGCCATCCCTAAAGGAGACCATTTCCTGCTCATGATTGGCCTGGACAGAAGCTAGCTTGATTTCGGCATCCAGGGTGACCTTCTTCAGCTTATCTTCATAGTGCTGGGTCTTGGCTTCGGCAATCTTCCCCTGGTCCGTGATGGTGATCTCCGCCTTCTTCAGCTTGGCCTCCAAAATCTTGATTACTTCGCAGGCCTCGGTGTACAGGACCAGTAGATGATTCAGACCCTTCAAAGCAAAATACAGGTATCATTGAAAACAAACTAACTAGGATACAGGTTCAGTATATGTGTACAGGATACAGGATCTAGATATTTAGCTTATCAAGGAATGAGGTCATACAGGTTCAGTATATGTGTACAGGATACAGGATCTAGATATTTAGCTTATTAAGGAATGAGGTCATGGGTTCGATGGATTCCATGATGCCAAGGTCATCATAAGAGAAACCTTCGGGGGCAGTAGCAGCGGTGTCGGAACCTTTTCTCTTCTTAGACCCTGAAGCTTAGGACCTTTCTATGTGGTAGGCTTGGGAGGAGCTAAAAGCTTGGAGCTAGTAGCGCCAGATGGTTCTTTCTTTACCAGGATAGGCTTGGAGTAGCTGTCGAGTTCCTCAAGATCAAAGACGATAGGGACCTTGGCAAAATCTACACAAAAAGGGAGTACTTTCAAATTTTATCATACTATATCCTGATTAACCCAACTTGTACAAGAACATTCGAAACAAATATCCTTACCAGACATGTTGGAACTGGAGTGTTGGCTAGAACTTGGTTGGTTGGGAAAAAACCTTCTTTCAATCTCAGGTAATCCGTAGATGGCCTTTATCCTTGCTTCTGATTCTAGAGTCGGAGGAGCTAATTTTCTGAAATCCGCTGCATAAAAAACAAGGAAGTAAGTTCAGGATGCTAAAGTAGGACATATTTTGGGATATTCCTAAAACCCTAAATCCTACCCTTAATCAACCACTCCTTCGAAAAACTATCCTTAAAACTACCACCATCAGGGATAGTTTTCCGATGGAATGGTTGATTACGGGTAGACTTTGCTCATCCTTTGATCGGAACTGTACTTCCACCTCTCCCAATCTGATTCATGCCACTCTCTTTCCTGGCGGTATCCATTTTGACATTGCTTAATCTCTCAAATAGGTCTGGTTTTCTTTTCACGGTTATGGTATATGCTTGGAGTATTGCTTATCAGTGTTTCAATAGGGTTATGATGTTTTGACTTTTTATTGTTTGGCTTTTTATCGTATCTTGTATATTATGCTTGCGGTTCAAGATTTTCATCATAATATGTTGTTTTATTTTGATTCTTCCATAGTTGGATGCTATAATAACACTTGGAACTATCATCTTCTTGCTTCCTACATTCCATTTTTATCACTTATCATTCTATGTTTGGTTATATATTTTGAGTTTGAATTTGAAAATGTTGCATAAATCCAAGGAGCTTGGTCGAAAATGTGTTAGTAACGCCTTTGACAATGGATTGCAACTTAAGGGCACTGATGGAAATATTGACGTCATTATTGTTGGGGATGGTGTTCTTGCTTGTAGTCTCGCAAAGGCACTGTATAATAAGGCTAGTGGGTGTGGGGGAGGCCCAGGGCCGTCGAGCCCCGTCCAGGCACGACTACACCCCCCTTGTGGGTCGTCCCATCCTCCCCGTTCCTTCCTCGACAATCTCGACGGCCGCTTTTATTTCTTTTTCATTTTTCTTTTACCCACTCACTCTCTCTAACTCTACGAATGTACGAATGGTTCGGAATGTGGTTGACCACTTGCAGTTTGGAGATGGAGGTTTGGGTTTTGCAGATTTAAGAATGGAGGGAGAACGTAGATGGTTTGAGGTTTTGAAATGTTTGACCCCCTATAACAATTAAACTTTTTCTAAACTAATATAAATTTTAATGAGATAGTTATCAAAAATTTAAATTACTTTTAAGTAATGTATTGTTTTAGTTTTGAAGTTATGTAATGTTTATATAAGTTGCGTATTATTTTAAAGTTCTTTATTGTTAATTTTTCTTTTTGTGAAAATGTAAACTTTATAATTAATTTTAGTGTTTAATTTATTTCTACTTTTATATATATTGCATACTAGGTTAATAGCCCGTGTACTACATATAATTTGGTACAAGAAATGATGCAATAAAAAGTATTCATAATAAATAATTACATATTACATTACATGTACTAATGAAAAAAATACAAATTAATATTACATTTATAATTTATAAATCTATTAATACAAATTACAAAACTCTAAAAATTTCTTTTTTGACAACAGTAAATATCCTACTCGGAAAATTACCATATGTAACAACAATTAACAGTTTACGCCCATCTCTACTTTGACTATGAAAAAAAAAAACATATTCAGACCATGTGAAAACAGTGGTTATTTTAAAAACAAAACCATATATAGATAACAATTATTCATGAATTTTATTTATTGTAATCAGTAAAGATACACTAAGAGAAAATTGTTTTCTTTTATCCCATGTGTTACAAATACATGGGGCTAAATAAAATAAATATACGTATTTATTGATATTTCTTAAGCTATATGTTTTTTATATAATTTACACATATAAGTAAATTTAATAGTAACTTGTTATTAAAGGACGACTATAAATGAGAAATTTAATTCATAAAATTAAAATTATAGACAAAAAAGTTTGGAAATAATTTAAGTATGAATTTAAATCTGATATTATATCAATTAACATAAAATATAATATTCAATATTTAACTTACCAAAATTTGGTAGACCCGTGTATTACATATGTTGAACAAATGTTTTTTTTAAATATTTATTTTCAATAACATGTCATATATTTATCAAAATCTATAGGTCATCAGAAGTCTAACACGTGACATCTATTATTTAACCTAAGAAATCAGTGGAAAAACTAAATTTTATGTTGCTTACAAAGCTATATCTTCCATTATTTTATTTATTAGAATATTCTTATATATATATATATATATATATATATATATATATGATCGGGGTATTGAATTGTTTAACATATGGAAAAATAATTTTATAATAATTTTCATAATATTAAATAATAAAAAGTTAAAACCCATAAATCTTATCAATTTTAATAAAGAGTTAATTATACAAATGGGTCTTGTGGTTTATACCTAATTTCGTCTTTGGGTACTAACTTTTATTTTTAACAGGTTTAAGTTTTATGGTTTCAATTTTGTGACACCTTTGGGTACTAACGCCAAAATTTGTTAATTATGACTAAAATACCCTTGCATTTTTTTAAGTTTATCAATGTAAAACATTTGGGTACTACCACCTAATTTTATTTAGGTTTAAATCAATTTTACAAAATCTATTTATTTTTTTATTTTCATATTTTTATTGTATCTCTTAATTAACATAAAATCTATTTATTTTTTTTATTTTTATATTTTTATTAAATTTCTTACTCGTTTTAAATATGTAAACCTTACTCATTTTCAATTTTGGATAGATATGATTGATAGTAATAAATATCTTTCATGTAAAAAAAAATTAAGCCTTTTTTAACTCGTTTTTTGTTCATTTACATTTTACTATTTTGGAAAGATATTTAATTTACATAAAACTATATAGTAAGGTATTTTAGATAAAACTATATAACTAGGTATCTTAGATAAAACTAAAAAAATTTAAGCCTTTTTTAAACTCGTTTTTTTTTTTTGTAAAAAAGGATATTTAATTTACACATAACTATATAGCTAATCGATTTTACTAGTGTAACTAGCAGATTTTATGTAAATTAAATATCTTTCTAAAATAGTAAAATGTAAATGAACAAAAAACGAGTTAAAAAAAGGCTTAATTTTTTTACATGAAAGATATTTATTATTATCAATCATATTTATCCAAAATTGAAAACGAGGAAGGTTTACATTATTTAAAACGAGTATAAATTTAATTTACATAAAACTATATAGCTAGTAGATTTTATTTAAAAAATCTATTTAAAAAAATACTGGTGTAACAATTAGATTTTATGTTAAATAAGAAATTTAATAAAAATATAAAAATAAAAAAAATAAATAGATTTTATGTTAATTAAGAGATATAATAAAAAGATGAAAATAAAAAAATAAATAGATTTTGTAAAATTGATTTAAACCTAAATAAAATTAGGTGGTAGTACTCAAATGTGTTATAAAATTGAAACCATAAAACCTAAATCTGTTAAAAATAAAAGTTAGTACCCAAAGGCGAAATTAAGTATAAACCATAGGACCCATTTGTGTAATTAACTCTTTAATAAACTAATTAAAGTAATTTAAAATATTACAATAAGAAAAAGAAAAAAAAGATGACCTTAATAGATGACACCTGTCATTTGGAGGTTTAATAATAATAATAATAATAATAATAATAATAATAATAATAATAATAATAATAATAATAATAATAAATAGCCAAGCCATGCCAGTTATGAGTTATCTATACCCGAGCTCAGCTTGTTTAATTTATGAGGTTTAAACTCAAGTATTTATAAAACCTGAACTCATTAATTATTAAGTAAATTTTATACGTTTATATTTATTTTCAAACATTATTATAACTTTTATACATATAATAAAAAATATATTATTGATTTATCTTATGATAATTTTATACAATTACTTATATACATATATACGTAACTTATTAGAGCTCAATCTCATTTTTTATGAGACCATCATGAAGATTCTTAGTGCTCGGTGTCACACCCCCAAAATCCACCTGCGGAGTATCACCGCTTGGGAGCGTGACTGACCAGGATCAAGCCATCAATCATATTGAACATAGCATAATATAAATAAAATAGTTCGTAAAACCCAATTCAATACAATTGATGTTCTAAACCAAACATAGTATCAATAGCGAAAGCATAATAATGTAAACCCATAGTAAATCATAAGTTCAAATATTCGAAACGTTAAACATAGTATTCATGATCCATTGCCCACAACGACCCGCTCCTCCAGTGCAAGCTCCATAAGTACCTAAGGTCCTGCAAGGCATGCAGCAGAGAGTCAACAACTAGTTGAGCGAGTTCACAGTTAACAGTTCAGTAATAGTATGGTATGAGTAATAGTATGTTCGTTCGTTTATATCGTGTATCATATTTCCATCGCGGCCTCCCAGGCAGGTGTGCGAAGATATTAGGGGATGTTTCTCCCAAGTGTTCTAGACTAGGTTTATTTGTATCGCGGCCTACCAGGCAGGTGTGCGAAGATTAGTAAGTTCAGTTCGCGGCCTTCCAAAGGCAGGTGTGCGAAGTCAGTCATAATATCGCGGCCAACCCTTGGCAAGTGTGCGAAGATCAGTTCAATAGGTGTTACTAGTCTAGTCGGTTCGTATTCGTTAGGTTCTACCATCTGAGTATACACAATAATCCATCAAATCCCATTCCCACCCGGGAACCCATGCCTTGGCTGTGTGAACTCACCTTGGGTTTGCTCGGTATGCTAAGTATGTGCTCAAATAAATCAGTCACGTCCTAGAGTATGCACGTATACATAATCAGTTTATATCCAAGTTGTGCACGTATAGGTAATCATACAAGTACCATCATGTAATCGTTATCACATAAGTTATGTACATCACTTAACAGCAGTTAAATTATCCAGTTATCATTTAACAGAGTTAGACCATGTTACTGTGCAAGGTATATAAATTGGCGAATCACACTTGTTGGCGAAACACATATTTGACGAGACACATTCTGTTTCGCCAACTACCCTTGGCGAAACACCCCCTCTGATTCGTCAACACATCCTTGGCGAAACACTTTTTGTTTCGTCAAGATCCCCTTTGGCGAAACACCCTTTTGTTTCGTCAAAGCCAAAACCGTTTCACTAAAATAATCATGACACCAGACCCAAGTGGCCGACATCAGTAGCCACCGCCAAATGCCATAGGGCCGACCACATATTAGTCAAATTAGATGTGACGGTCACGTGTAATTTAGCTACCCAAGTCTTGGTTCTCAAGCGCTATTGGGCCAAGCCCACAACCAATAGAATTCGGGTGACCGCCCCATCCCTCCAATCACACAAGTGCATGACTTTGAAAAATAATATCTTAACACACACATATTATACGTTACAGACATTGAATTATGAGCATGTGCACTCTATTCCATATTAATCATTACAAATCATTCATGTTAGCCGACAATTAGATAACATCACTTGAGATCATTGGACCAACAAAAATATCTATATTTTATGCACACATAATCATATCAATCGATTCCCACATGTCTACTGACAATTTTTATGCAAGGATGAAACATAAATGCCGATAAGGTAATTGTTTATGTTCTCATACTGTGATTGGACCAACATATGCACTAGCCGTCATCTTATGACATCAATAATTATTACCCTAAACAAGTCACCATGATCAATACTACATTAACTATTATATGCGGACATTGAGAAAACGACAAACACACAGGCGATACATGATGATCAAATAATAAACGTAGGGTAATAATTAACACTAACCACAGAGAATGAGGGATTGAGGTTTACGAAGTAACCAGGTTGCCGTTGCTTAGATGATAAGCCCTAGGGTTTGAGAGTTTTTAGTAACCGTTTTAAGTGCACCTCCTAAATTAATATAATCACGTACAAGGGTTGGGCCTATATTGGGCTTGGCGAATCAGATGGGCCGGCGAATCACCATCTGTTTCGTCGAGCTTTGGAGTTTGACGAATCAAGCTTGTGTTTCGTCGAGATTGGGACTGGCGAATCACTTGATCCGTCGAGTTCATTCATGTGCTAAACGATCTAAGTTTTTCTAAACAAGTTCCATATTATAACACCATACAAGTAGCATGTAATAATCACAACACGTATCACCTAATTACAACATATACAGTCAAAGTCAATGGTCAAAGTCGACGTGCATTAAATACAAAGTGAAAGTAAAAAGTTCGAGTTGTCACATTATCCCCAACTTGAAACAAATTTCGTCCCGAAATTTGGTATGTACTTACTGAGGAAGCTAGATAGGTTGCATCGTTCACTGGTTTTCCTGGGGTGTCACATCCTCCCCCCGTTGATCTGGAATTTCGTCCCGAAATTCCGTGGTAGTAGCTTCGGCCTCAGCAGTAGTTGTATTGGTTCCGAATAACTGGGGATACTTTTCTTTCATTTGGTCTTCGCGTTCCCAGGTGTACTCTGGGCCACGTCGGGAGTTCCAACGAACTCGAACAAGAGGGATTCTCTTGTGTTTGAGGACCTTAACATCCCGGTCCGTGATTTCAACTGGATCCTCGACGAACTGCAACCGCTCATCGATAGTGAGTTCCTTAAAAGGAATGATAAGGGTGTCATCTGACAGGCACTTCTTCAGATTCGACACATGGAAAACGTTATGAACTGCCCCGAGTTCAGCTGGTAGGTTCAATCGGTAGGCTACTGGGCCTATTCTTTCTATAATCTCAAATGGCCCGACGTATCGCGGATTTAGTTTACCCCGTTTGCCAAAACGTACCACACCCTTCCAGGGTGAGACTTTAAGTAATACCCGGTCCCCGACCTGAAATTCCAATGGCTTTTTACGCTTATCCGCGTAGGCTTTCTGACGGTCGCGTGCTGCCGCCATGCGTTGTCGTATCTGTGCAATCTTTTCTGTGGCGTCCACTACGATCTCTGGACCCGTAATCTGACTATCCCCCACCTCTGCCCAACAGAGAGGTGACCGGCATTTACGCCCGTACAATGCCTCGAATGGAGCGGCTTGTATGCTGGTGTGATAACTGTTATTGTATGAGAACTCCACCAAAGGGAGATGTTTTTCCCAGCCGTTGTCGAAATCGATAACACATGCCCGAAGCATGTCTTCAAGAGTCTGGATCGTTCGCTCAGACTGCCCATCCGTCTGAGGATGATATGTTGTGCTCATGTCTAAACGTGAGCCAAAAGATTTGTGCATCGCTTGCCATAGCTCTGACGTGAATCGTGCGTCCCGATCCGAAATGATGGAGATGGGCACCCCGTGCCTTGAAACAACTTCTTTAAGATAGATGTCTGCGAGAGTGGAGAACTTATCCGTTTCCTTTATAGCCAGGAAGTGTGCGGACTTGGTGAGCCGATCCACGATCACCCATATGGTATCATTCCCACGCTGGGATCTAGGTAAGCCCGTAACAAAATCCATGGAAATTTCTTCCCATTTCCACTGTGGTATCCTGGGTTGTTGAAGTAGGCCTGCGGGTTTCTGATATTCAACCTTGACTCTCGCACAGGTCAAACACTTGCCGACGTAAGTAGCGATGTGGGCCTTCATGCTAGGCCACCAATATGTAGTTTTGAGATCGTGGTACATTTTATCCGACCCTGGATGTACCGAGTAGCGAGACTTGTGTGCTTCATCCATTACCAGCTCGCGTAAACCGCCAAAAAGTGGGACCCAAATACGCCCTGTTACATAGTAGGCACCGTCTTCCTTTTGTTCCATTTGCTGCCTCGAACCACGTAAAGCTTCAGCCTTTACGTTTTCTGGTTTCAATGCTTCTACCTGAGCATCTCGTATCTGTGCAGGAAGACTAGACTGAATCGTAAGCTGTAGCGCTCGCACGCGCTTAGGTAGAGTGTCTTTCCGACTGAGGGCGTCAGCCACAACATTGGCCTTGCCTGGATGATACTTGATGGCGCATTCGTAGTCGTTCAGTAGTTCAACCCATCTCCGTTGACGCATGTTCAAATCCTTTTGCTTAAGAATATGCTCGAGACTCCTGTGATCGGTGTAAATCGTGCACCTGGTACCGTACAGGTAGTGTCGCCATATCTTAAGCGCGAAAACAACAGCTCCCAGCTCTAAATCGTGCGTCGTGTAGTTCCGTTCATGAATCTTAAGTTGTCGCGAAGCGTAGGCAATAACTTTATCCCGTTGCATCAATACACACCCGAGTCCCTGTATTGACGCGTCACAGTAGACTACAAAATCTTCCGTGCCCTCTGGCAATGAGAGAATAGGCGCGCTGCAAAGCCTATCCTTTAAGTACTGAAAAGCCGTTTCCTGGGAATCTCCCCAACGGTAGGTGACACCCTTCTGTGTCAGCATAGTGAGCGGCTGAGCGATCTTGGAGAAGTCTTTAATAAATCGCCTGTAATAACCCGCCAAACCCAAGAATTGGCGTATTTCCGTTGGGGTACGCGGTGCTGGCCAATTCCTGATCGAATCTACCTTGGATGGATCGACATGAATCCCATCCCTGTTCACCACATGGCCTAAGAAGTGGACTTCACGAAGCCAGAAGTCGCACTTGGAAAACTTGGCGTACAATTGTTCTTTTCGAAGGAGATCCAAAATCAATCGTAGATGCTGTTCGTGCTCCTCTTGGCTCTTGGAGTAAATCAAAATGTCGTCGATGAAGACAATCACAAACTTGTCTAAGTACGGCTTGCACACCCTGTTCATAAGGTCCATAAATACGGCAGGCGCGTTCGTTAACCCAAATGGCATGACGAGGAACTCGTAGTGACCGTAGCGAGTTCTGAATGCGGTTTTAGAGACGTCCTCATCCCGGACTCTCAGCTGATGATATCCTGACCTCAAGTCTATCTTGGAGTAGTAACTCGACCCCTGCAACTGGTCGAATAAGTCGTCTATACGCGGAAGAGGATAACGGTTCTTCACCGTCACCTTGTTCAGTTCACGGTAGTCGATGCACATCCTGAAAGTGCCATCCTTCTTTTTCACGAAAAGTACTGGAGCTCCCCAAGGCGATGAGCTTGGACGAATAAAGCCCTTTTCCAAGAGCTCTTGTAGCTGCTTCGACAATTCTTCCAGTTCGGTTGGAGCTAAACGATACGGTGCGCGGGCTATCGGTGCTGCTCCAGGAGCTAACTCAATCTGGAATTCGACTTGGCGGTGAGGCAGTAAACCAGGTAAATCTTCAGGAAACACCTGAGGAAAGTCACGTTCAACTGGAATATCCTCCAGCTTCTTTTCCTTTGCTGATGCGTCAGTGACAAGTGCCAGAATTGCAGTGTGCCCCTTTCGTAAACATTTCTGCACCTTTAAGAAAGAAATGATGCCAACCACAGCACCACTCTTGTCGCCTTGAACTTCGAGAGGTTCCTGACTAGAGCGAGGAATACGAATAACCTTTTCCTTGCATAAGATCTCTGCGTGATGTTTGGATAACCAATCCATACCGATGACGACGTCGAAACTACCCAAAACTATGGGTATAAGATCAATCGAGAAAGTCTGACCAGCTAGAACGATGTTACAATCCTTGATTACATGTGCCGCTTCTACACTTTTACCATTTGCTAGTTCTACGATGTGTTTGGTGTTTAGGGGTGTTGGGGTACGTTTTAACAATTTACTCATTTTCAATGACATATAACTTGTATCAGCACCCGAATCAAATAAGACAGTAACATATATATCGTCGAGAAGAAACTTACCCATAACCACATTGGGATCATTCACTGCGTCACCCCGACCTAGCACGAACATACGACCACGAGCTTCGTTGCCATTGTTGTTGTTGTTTCCCCCGTTGTTGTTATTATTGTTGTTCCCGTTGCCGTGGTTGTTGTTGTTGCGATTCTAATTCTGGTTCAGTTGAGGGCAATCACGTTTGTAGTGGCCTTCAGCCCCACACTGGAAACATCCCCGGTTTCCACGCTGTGGCTGCTGCTGCTGGTTCTGTGGAGCTGGCGGTGGGAGTTGCTGGTTCTGATTTGCTGGCTGTGAGCTTCTACAATCCTTAGCCTCATGACCCGGCTTGAGGCATCTTTGACAACGTTCCTTGCGACATCTTCCACTGTGGTGTTTGTTGCACCTATTACACCACGGGTGAGTTCCCCTATAACCACTCTGCCCCTGACTGCCTGATAATTGCTGATTCGGACTCTGATAATCGTTGGTGCGGCGTTGCTGTGTTTGGGACTGAACAGATACTGATCCCCTGCTGGAATCCCCATCCCACTTTCTTTTGTTCTCGCTGGGTGTGGCAGAAGTAGTAGTAGCTGGAGTAGTAGTAGCAGTAGTGGTAGCACTGATGCGTTTTGGCAGCTTGTTCTGATCTACTGCCTGATCGGTGAGTCGGTGGGCAAGACGCTGAATGTCTTGGATGTTGTTGAGGTTAGCCGACGTCACGTGGCTCTGAATCTCTGGCGCAAGCCCCTTGAGATACAACTCAATGCGTTTAACTGGAGGGTCTACCATCGTTGGACATAAGATAGCCAGTTCATTTGATCGTTTCGTGTAGGCCTCAATCTCTGACCCCGTCATCTTCAAGTGGTACAACTCATTCTCCAGCTTGTGAATGTCGTCTCGCGTGCAGTACTCTCGCTTGATCAATTCCTTGAAATCCTCCCAAGGTGTGGCGTTAGCAGCTGCCAACCCTAGGATCTGTACTTGCGCGTTCCACCAGGTGAGCGCAATCCCTTCCAACGTGCCGGTGGCATACTTGACCCTGCGAGCCTCAGGGCATTCGCACATTTCAAACACTGACTCTAGCTTCTCAAACCAATGGAGGAGTCCCACCGCCCCCTCGGTGCCACTGAATGAGCTTGGACGACAGTCCATGAAGTTCTTGAAAGTGCAGACAGGCTGCTGCGCGTGTTGACCTATTGTGTACGAATAGGACAAAGTTAAATACGAGAGTTAATGTAGGATCTATAGATCCTAGTGTGAGTCTATACTGCAGGGTATACTACCTGCTTGAGCAGCTGCAAGTGCCGCAGCAACTTGAGCTTGAACGAGAGCCTCTAGCTGGGCTTGAGTCATGTTAATTCGTCCAGACATGATCTTCATAGCAAATGCAACATGAGTTAGAGAGGTTCACGAATAGAGCGATGACAGAAGAGTGTAAGCACATAAGGGTTCTCATATAACGACGTATGGTAAGCAATGTAATATAGCATACTACGAGCAAAGTTCTAAGCAGTTCTAGCAAGCAGGTAATAAACATAAACCTTATTACCTAGGATGTCGAGTCTTGCACGTGGAGCGAAGCGTCGTTGTGGATCGTTGAGAGCACTGTTCTGGTTATAGTCTGGTTTTAATAAAAACGTTTTCCCATATTAAAACCAAGTTCTCTATAACCAATGGCTCTGATACCAATCTGTCACACCCCCAAAATCCACCTGCGGAGTATCACCGCTTGGGAGCGTGACTGACCAGGATCAAGCCATCAATCATATTGAACATAGCATAATATAAATAAAATAGTTCGTAAAACCCAATTCAATACAATTGATGTTCTAAACCAAACATAGTATCAATAGCGGAAGCATAATAATGTAAACCCATAGTAAATCATAAGTTCAAATATTCGAAACGTTAAACATAGTATTCATGATCCATTGCCCACAACGACCCGCTCCTCCAGTGCAAGCTCCATAAGTACCTAAGGTCCTGCAAGGCATGCAGCAGAGAGTCAACAACTAGTTGAGCGAGTTCACAGTTAACAGTTCAGTAATAGTATGGTATGAGTAATAGTATGTTCGTTCGATTATATCGTGTATCATATTTCCATCGCGGCCTCCCAGGCAGGTGTGCGAAGATATTAGGGGATGTTTCTCCCAAGTGTTCTAGACTAGGTTTATTTGTATCGCGGCCTACCAGGCAGGTGTGCGAAGATTAGTAAGTTCAGTTTGCGGCCTTCCAAAGGCAGGTGTGCGAAGTAAGTCATAATATCGCGGCCAACCCTTGGCAGGTGTGCGAAGATCAGTTCAATAGGTGTTACTAGTCTAGTCGGTTCATATTCGTTAGGTTCTACCATCTGAGTATACACAATAATCCATCAAATCCCATTCCCACCCGGGAACCCATGCCTTGGCTGTGTGAACTCACCTTGGGTTTGCTCGGTATTCTAAGTATGTGCTCAAATAAATCAGTCACGTCCTAGAGTATGCATGTATACATAATCAGTTTATATCCAAGTTGTGCACGTATAGGTAATCATACAAGTACCAGCATGTAATCGTTATCACATAAGTTATGTACATCACTTAACAGCAGTTAAATTATCCAGTTATCATTTAACAGAGTTAGACCATGTTACTGTGCAAGGTATATAAATTGGCGAATCACACTTGTTGGCGAAACACATATTTGACGAGACACATTCTGTTTCGCCAACTACCCTTGGCGAAACACCCCCTCTGATTCGTCAACACATCCTTGGCGAAACACTTTTTGTTTCGTCAAGATCCCCTTTGGCGAAACACCCTTTTGTTTCGTCAAAGCCAAAACCGTTTCACTAAAATAATCATGACACCAGACCCAAGTGGCCGACATCAGTAGCCACCGCCAAATGCCATAGGGCCGACCACATATTAGTCAAATTAGATGTGACGGTCACGTGTAATTTAGCTACCCAAGTCTTGGTTCTCAAGCGCTATTGGGCCAAGCCCACAACCAATAGAATTCGGGTGACCGCCCCATCCCTCCAATCACACAAGTGCATGACTTTGAAAAATAATATCTTAACACACACATATTATACGTTAGAGACATTGAATTATGAGCATGTGCACTCTATTCCATATTAATCATTACAAATCATTCATGTTAGCCGACAATTAGATAACATCACTTGAGATCATTGGACCAACAAAAATATCTATATTTTATGCACACATAATCATATCAATCGATTCCCACATGTCTACTGACAATTTTTATGCAAGGATGAAACATAAATGCCGACAAGGTAATTGTTTATGTTCTCATACTGTGATTGGACCAACATATGCACTAGCCGTCATCTTATGACATCAATAATTATTACCCTAAACAAGTCACCATGATCAATACTACATTAACTATTATATTCGGACATTGAGAAAACGACAAACACACAGGCGATACATGATGATCAAATAATAAACGTAGGGTAATAATTAACACTAACCACAGAGAATGAGGGATTGAGGTTTACGAAGTAACCAGGTTGCCGTCGCTTAGATGATAAGCCCTAGGGTTTGAGAGTTTTTAGTAACCGTTTTAAGTGCACCTCCTAAATTAATATAATCACGTACAAGGGTTGGGCCTATATTGGGCTTGGCGAATCAGATGGGCCGGCGAATCACCATCTGTTTCGTCGAGCTTTGGAGTTTGACGAATCAAGCTTGTGTTTCGTCGAGATTGGGACTGGCGAATCACTTGATCCGTCGAGTTCATTCATGTGCTAAACGATCTAAGTTTTTCTAAACAAGTTCCATATTATAACACCATACAAGTAGCATGTAATAATCACAACACGTATCACCTAATTACAACATATACAGTCAAAGTCAATGGTCAAAGTCGACGTGCATTAAATACAAAGTGAAAGTCAAAAGTTCGAGTTGTCACATTATCCCCAACTTGAAACAAATTTCGTCCCGAAATTTGGTACGTACTTACTGAGGAAGCTAGATAGGTTGCATCGTTCACTGGTTTTCCTGGGGTGTCACATCCTCCCCCCGTTGATCTGGAATTTCGTCCCGAAATTCCGTGGTAGTAGCTTCGGCCTCAGCAGTAGTTGTATTGGTTCCGAATAACTGGGGATACTTTTCTTTCATTTGGTCTTCGCGTTCCCAGGTGTACTCTGGGCCACGTCGGGAGTTCCAACGAACTCGAACAAGAGGGATTCTCTTGTGTTTGAGGACCTTAACATCCCGGTCCGTGATTTCAACTGGTTCCTCGACGAACTGCAACCGCTCATCGATAGTGAGTTCCTTAAAAGGAATGATAAGGGTGTCATCTGACAGGCACTTCTTCAGATTCGACACATGGAAAACGTTATGAACTGCCCCGAGTTCAGCTGGTAGGTTCAATCGGTAGGCTACTGGGCCTATTCTTTCTATAATCTCAAATGGCCCGACGTATCGCGGATTTAGTTTACCCCGTTTGCCAAAACGTACCACACCCTTCCAGGGTGAGACTTTAAGTAATACCCGGTCCCCGACCTGAAATTCCAATGGCTTTTTACGCTTACCCGCGTAGGCTTTCTGACGGTCGCGTGCTGCCGCCATGCGTTGTCGTATCTGTGCAATCTTTTCTGTGGCGTCCACTACGATCTCTGGACCCGTAATCTGACTATCCCCCACCTCTGCCCAACAGACTGGTGACCGGCATTTACGCCCGTACAATGCCTCGAATGGAGCGGCTTGTATGCTGGTGTGATAACTGTTATTGTATGAGAACTCCACCAAAGGGAGATGTTTTTCCCAGCCGTTGCCGAAATCGATAACACATGCCCGAAGCATGTCTTCAAGAGTCTGGATCGTTCGCTCAGACTGCCTATCCGTCTGAGGATGATATGCTGTGCTCATGTCTAAACGTGAGCCAAAAGATTTGTGCATCGCTTGCCATAGCTCTGACGTGAATCGTGCGTCCCGATCCGAAATGATGGAGATGGGCACCCCGTGCCTTGAAACAACTTCTTTAAGATAGATGTCTGCGAGAGTGGAGAACTTATCCGTTTCCTTTATAGCCAGGAAGTGTGCGGACTTGGTGAGTCGATCCACGATCACCCATATGGTATCATTCCCACGCTGGGATCTAGGTAAGCCCGTAACAAAATCCATGGAAATTTCTTCCCATTTCCACTGTGGTATCCTGGGTTGTTGAAGTAGGCCTGCGGGTTTCTGATATTCAACCTTGACTCTCGCACAGGTCAAACACTTGCCGACGTAAGTAGCGATGTGGGCCTTCATACTAGGCCACCAATATGTAGTTTTGAGATCGTGGTACATTTTATCCGACCCTGGATGTACCGAGTAGCGAGACTTGTGTGCTTCATCCATTACCAGCTCGCGTAAACCGCCAAAAAGTGGGACCCAAATACGCCTTGTTACATAGTAGGCGCCGTCTTCCTTTTGTTCCATTTGTTGCCTCGAACCACGTAAAGCTTCAGCCTTTACGTTTTCTGGTTTCAATGCTTCCACCTGAGCATCTCGTATCTGTGCAGGAAGACTAGACTGAAATAAAATATTTAATATATTAATACAAACTTTGGTCTTGGTGATAAAAATAGATTATTCTGTTGTTGCAAAATTTGTTAACAAAATCTCAATAAATTTAGCCCTTTATTTAAAACTCCGTAAATGTATAAATGATAAATAATATTAGTTAATTTTATTTTAAGTTTCATAAAATTTATTTTATACCAAACTAAACAAAACATTCAAATATAATTAATTCAAATAAATAATATTATAAATGAGAAGGAGATTAAACTAAATAATAATTATTCATAAGATATTAAACTAATAATATTTAGTGTGAGAGTTATCTATAATATAAGATATTAAATTAAATAATATTTTATAGGAGGATTATCTGTAATTAATTAGAAAAGATTAAATTAAAATAATAATTATCTATAAGTGTCCGTAAAGTGGTTTCTTTTATTATAGTAGTTAGATAATAATAATAATAATAACAACAACGATCATTATTATTGGTATGCACTATATATCTTGTAATCTAATATATTACTCCATCCCTTAAGGGTCATCCCCTTTCAAAGATGACATGGCGGATGATATACAGGCTCATCTCTTGAGAATGTGGCATCATCACCACACCTACTAGTCTAAACTTCTAAACTTCATGTCTCTGTACACGTTCTTGATATTGTGAATGTTTCTTTGATTATAATCTGGAGCCGAGTATTTTGGCATCTAGTATTTATTGCATTTAAGTTTTTTAGTCGATTAATAGTTCAGCTTTGCAATTGATTATCGACCAAAATAGGATCAGTTTTGCAATTTCAAAAATGGGTTGTAACGCAGCTTGTTGTTCATTGAATTTAATGATAAATTCTATTTTCATTGAATTTTTAAATGATAAAAGAATGTTCCTAAAATAAACAAGAGAGAAAGACGGGAGAAGTACTACTCATTCGTTCCATTCAACAATTTACATATAATAATAAATCATAAAAAGGGATAATGATGATACATTATGTCTACGGTTATGAAGATTTATAACACTCCTCATCAAACATATTATTGCTCATTATACATATTAACAACAAAAAATTTTAATATGCTATGTTGCCTAGGAATGTGGAAATGGTATCGGTACCATATTTATCAAATCATGTACATTTTCAATACTGACATTTACCGGTTTTAACCCTCAAATACCGTTACCGATATCGAAACATACCGTACCGGATATATTCAATACCGATACTCACTTTTAAAGATTTTCGGTATCAGTACAGGTTGGTACCTGCCTCGTTAAAAGTTAAAGTTATTGATGCGTAAAGTACAAAAAGGAAGCCAAAGACCAATTTGGTCTTTGTCACTATTTCCTCCATAAATGAATCAAGAAATCAAAAACAAAACCCCATGTCATATATATCCTCGAGTACCATTACTTACGTATAAATTATGTTCTTTATTTCCAAAGGAGTAAATTGCAACTTTATCCCCTGGGGTTTAGGCCAATTGGCACTCTGACCCCCCTAACGAAATAATTACAATCCCCCCCCCCCAACGTTGATATTATGTTGCAATACCTACCCAATTGGCACTCTGACCCCCCTTTGTGAATTGTCCATTCTGCCCTTCCTCTTCCTCATTTAAGAAACCAACCTCTTGCCCTAATTCCATCGCTATTCAACCGTTCTCCCCCAATTGTTCAATCGCCACCCAAATCTGCAAGCCTTAAATTCATCGTTGTTGCTGATCATGTCAAGCTCTTCTTCCTCTGTGCTTCGATCGAAGGAAACAATGGCCAAAACTCAACCCTCAGACATTATCTGTCCTTGTGGTGGGCAAACAGTTTACAAACAATCAGAAAGCAAGGCTAATCCTGGAAGATGGTATCTTCGATGTGTAAGTTAATTCTGTTTTATGCTTATTGAAAGTACTTCTGTCATTATTACGAGTTGTGGTGTTGCTTATGATGTCCGATTATAGGTTGGAGGATGTAGATTCCTCAAATGGGCTGATGTTAGTGAAGAACAGGGATGTCCGATTTGTCGAGAGGTAATGCCTGCTTTAATTCAAAGCATTAAAGATAAGGATGAGTTGGCTAAGTGCAAAGACCAGTTGGCTCGGTACAAGAATGGCGATGTGTTCAAACTGAAGATGTACTTAGGGATTACTTGGGTCTTGAGTGTTCTACTTTATTTGCTTAAGTAGTTAAATGAGAGAAATTGGATTAGTTTGTGTATTTTGACCCTAATTGTATTTGAGTTATGAGTTTTCAAGATTATGCAATGGTCCTTTTCAAGTTCTTACTTTATGTTTGTTTTGGTAGCCTGTTTGTAATTCTGTAGGTATTGCTGACAAAGAGAAAGATATAGTTGAGAATATGTTTGTTTTGGTAGCCTGTTTGTAATTCTGTAGGTATTGCTGACAAAGAGAAAGATATAGTTGAGAATGAGAAAGACATTGCTACGGATGAAGACGTCGTTGCAGCCGAAGAACCAGACAGTTATGTATACTTTGAGGATCAAGACTCTGAGATACTCAGACCTTACTTGGAGCAAGAAACAGATAATGAAAAGATATTTGGAGATCCGACAAAGGATTATGACCCTGAAGTGCTGGTACATGCATGGGATTACACATATTGGGATGAAGAGGATGATTGGTACTTTGACCCACATGAAGGGGAGAATAGTTCTGATTCGGATTGGTCTTGTTTGGATGATTATCACTGGAAATAGGGTAGAAAGCAGCATCTAGATTTGTTTGGTTGTATGTTGTATTTTGGACCACTTATTTGTACTAAATGTTGCAATGTAATCGAATCACTTTTCGCCGAAATTCTGTTTGAACACAAATGTGAACATAATAAAGCAGCAACAACCAAACATCTTCATGACAAGATAATAAACTTACAAAGATAGTCTAAAGTTACAAACCATAGTCAAACGTGCAGAAATGAAAACAAACATTGTCATGAAGAAACTTGACAAACAACCAAACAACTACAGATACTACAAACCATAAAAACCACCCATCACTCATAAAGATTGTAAACTGGTGCACCTTGAGTGGCAGTATGTGATTCCTGTGAAGCAGTGGATTGTTCACCCCCTTGTCCTTTGCAGCTCCTGACATTGTGACCCATGTTCCCACAATTACCACACTTGATGTTGGTTCCCTTTCTGGTCATTTTACCTCCTTTTTCGAACTCCTGCTTAAGCTCTTTTTCACCAAATGCCTTCTTTCGTTTCTTCTTTGGCCTTCCAACTTGTGTATGATGCTTTGGTGGGATGAGCGTTGTTGGACACTGTGAAGGAGTCCATATCTCCGGCCCATTGATTGGCTCTATCACATTCTCATAAACTTTCTTCCTTGTTGACATCCAATACACATCAGAAACCCACTCTTCTGGTATGCCAGCATCAATGCTATTCCTCGACATATCCCATATGGCTGCAACTGCATGTTTGCAAGGCATCCCTGTCAAATCCCACTTCCTGCATGCACAAGTTTTATGTTTAACATTCACAACACACTGTGATCACGGACCTGTTACTTGATACTTGTCTGAATTAACCATTAAAACAGACATTTTAGCAGCCTGTTTCTTGATCTCTTCGATGACCTCAGTGGCATGAGGAGTCAGTGGCCCCATACACTTTGCTTGCAATTTCTTGACATTCACTATCCTCTTGGTCATGTACTCCCTAATGAATTCTAGGCATGTGATAATCGGCTTGTCCCTTTCTCCTATGATTTGTCTCTTAAAAACCTCGCATATGTTGTTCAGCAACATATCACATTTAGCTCTTCCAGAAAAATATGCTCTTGACCAAGCGGTGTATGGGATCTCATTCAGCCAGTCATACATAGTTCGTTCTGTTGTCATAATTTCTTCCTTAGCTTTGTTAAAATATGGAATAGATTTCTTCCTTCTGGCTGACCAAAGCAAATTCTTGTAAAGATCTCCACGCCACATGGATTTCATGTTCTCATGGATGTGCCTCAAACAAAATCTATGCTCACCATTAGGAAAACAGCTAGCATAGCTGGTATCAGACCCTGTGATACAAATTGCAATTAATCCTAATATTTTGCAACCAAAGTTAATTGAAAATTATGAATTAACACTTAAGAACTCATTACCTTTTGTCTGTCGCTGATGAAGGTAAAACAAGACTCAGCCGTACATCCTAGGTCATCTCTCAACAGTTGCAAAAACCATTTCCAGCTTTGTGTTGTTTCTACCTCAACAAGGGCATAACAAACTGGATATATGCTATTGTTCCCATCTATACCAACAACACTCAAGATTTGTCCAGGAAATGGACCTTTCATGAAACAACCATCGACACCCAGCAACGGTCTTCCAATCATCTTAAATTCTGTCATCATAGATGCAAAACAGACATAAATCCTTCGAAACTGCCTTGTAGGACTACCTGAGTTCCCACATGGCTCCACATCAATTTTAATTATAATACCTGGTTGGCTTTTAGAAGTTCATCACAGTATGACCTTAGAAGACCATATTGTTCTTGGTAATCACCATAAATCCTCGTAGTTGCTATCCTCTTGGCTTTAAAGACCTTATGTAGTGATATTTCTAGCTGATGCTTCCGAAGCAGTTGACTTTGAATTGCATGAATTGGCATGTCTGGGTTGCTTTCAATCATAGGTTGGATCTCTCTGGCAATCGAACTCATTGTGTACAAAGAAACGGCCCTTGTTGTCAAACAATTATCTTGATTATGAATGGTCTTCACACACCACTTATCCTTGGCCGTATGCCTTGAGATGTGAACTGCCCAAGGGCAGGTGGGCTTGGTATGCCTTTTAAAGTGCTTGTATTTTTGCCCTACTTTGCTGCATTTACTATTTTGCCCCTCATCTCCCTTTTTTTTACAGGACCAAGTAGTGGTGGATTACTTCTAAAACATACTACCCTATACCTTAACAATTCTTTTTTTAGGATAAACACATCCCTCCTTGCCTTAAGAGCATAATCTTTGACCATCTGATTCATCTTATTCTTGTCATCAATAAGCTGACCAACAAAGAATGGCAGATCATTTGGTCCTTTTAAACCACCCTTGTTTCTCCTCCTTATCTTCCGGGCAACCTTATCTCTAAGGCTTGAATTGTCATCAGACCCACTTTCAAAGTCCTCCAGGTCTACAGGCAGATGACCTTCCAGTTCTTCGCTTCTCCCATCATCATGATCCCTATCACTTGAACCATCCAGTTCTTCCCTAGTAAATTCAACATTAGCCCTGAACCTCTGCATATCCACCTCTATTTCATAAACCAAATTATCTTCCTCAATATACTCATAATCAGGATCACTTTCTTCACTCTCTTCATTATGATCTTCAATTTCTTCCTCATCTTCATTCAGACTTTGATTCTGATTATTTATTAGAAATGATGCTGGAACAATTGCTTTACATGGCCCTACAGGAACTTCACTTAACTCAATCAAGATTGTTGACCTCCGGTGTTCAACATACATGTCTATCATGTGGACTCCTTGACGCACATGATCAAAGATAGGCTCTAAGTCAACATCACATTTTAATGTCCTAAGACCAAAAATCCGAAGAACAGTAGGCTTCCTTGTAATGAATGCAGAAAAAGAGACCATCATTGTATCCTAATTTCTTAACCATCTCCTCTAAAACATTCGTATTCGACACTCGAAAATCTACATGATCAATGTAGTTCATCTTCCCACCAAAGTATTTCCTATTTGGGTTTTCTACAAAATTACCTCCATGGTGAAATTTAATGGTAAATTGAGTTTGGGTTTCACCTGTAAACAAACATCAATAACAAATTAACACAGCAAAAGGTCGCCATGTACAATTCTTGATTTTAGAGGTAGGTTAAATTGAGGGTTTCAAAGTGATGAAATGGGAATTATATGAGGTTGCAGGTAAAGATTAGGGTGAATTTACCTTTCTGCCCTTTGACCATTAACATCAAACGTTGATCAGTGACGGAAACATGGGACAAGGGGTAAAATTATGACATAATATCAACGTTGGGGGGGGTTGCAATTATTTCGTTAGAGGGGGTCAGAGTGCCAATTAGCCTAAACCACAGAGGGTAAAATTGCAGTTTACTCTTTCCAAAGAGAATATTATCTTTCTTGGCCTTTCATAGTCAAAATAGATTTTTAAGCAAATAAATACAATTTTTTCTTTCTTTCACAGTTCAACACAATTTACGCTTGTAAAGAAAACAAAACATCCATGTCTTCAATGTCACACCCCCAAAAAACCACCTAGGGAATGTCCATGTTAGGCGTGTGACGTACCAATAACGAGCCACTAATTACATTGAACGCGTATAAGTTTCAAAATAAAATCCTTAATTATTAATGTAAAATACCATCAACGAGTTTAAATGAAAACCAACATGTTCAGCGGAAGCAAATAGTAAACCAATGTTAAACTGTTTCAAAAACCAATGTATGATATCAATATTTCAATCACATGAATCCCTCCGGTCGACCCATGACCACTCCAGCTACTTTAGACAGCAAGTTCCCAAATCCAAGATATCTAACGACCTGCAAGCATGCAGACAAGTGTGTCAGACGACGCTGGTGAGTTCAAAGTTTTGTTAACGCGTTTAGTTACCAGGTATGTGTATAAAACAGTTCACCAATTCAATAGCTCAATAATTTGATTTGATGTTGTAATTAACAAGATGTATTTGCCCAACCCCAATGTCTTTATCAAAACATTGGTCATGCTTTAAGGAAATTAATTCAAGCCCGTCCTCCCCGGTACGGTGTGAGGGTGCCAAACCTAATAGCGTTATCAACTAATAACCTCGTTGCCTCCCCGGCAACTATCGGTAGATGTAAGGGGTCTTATATGATAGAAATGAGTAATAACAAACATCCCATTAACCTGACATTCCTCACCGGAACGTTACCCGATATCCCTCCCCGGGATGCATGCTTGGAAAAAGAGTAGTGAACTCACCTTTGGTTTGCTCGGTAAGATTTGTTACTTGTTTACAGTTAGACACCCAATCCTAATATGGTTCCAATGACAGTCAGTTTCCGTATACATATACAACACATATTCTTTGTACATATTCCGCGAGTAGTAAACAAGTATGGTACATATCATCAGTTCGGTTTACACTCAAGTAATTAGGCAAGTTCACATAATATATACAACAAACAATTGGGTTACAAGTAATTTCATATGACAAGCATACTAGACTAACAATAACTTGGCGGCCCAAAGTAATATGTGACCAAGTGTAAATCATGCGGCCCGCTAATGTGGTCCAATCCAACAAAGTGTACCACCAATTGTGTTTACCCAACCCGGGCCCAGTCCGTTTAACATATCATCTTTCAGTTTTTGATTCAAGCATTTTACTTTCATTGCTTCCAATGAATCTCCACGATCACTAAGATCACACAAGAACGCCACATCATGTACTAATTCTCTCAATCATTGATAACAAACATCAACAACCCAGTCGGCCTTTCCATCATCATTGACAACCCTTACTCTTCAGGTAATGTTCATGTTTTATCAATAAGACCCTGGTATTTAAGTCCCTATAATTATTAATATTAACCATACGGTCCAGGCTCCTATTTTGATTGAGACAAGATCTAGATTTGGTTACTCACAAACTCTAAGCCATCAATATATCATTAACTAGAATTGGTCACGTACAACACATACACAAACACATTAATTAGTCTACACTACAAACCAGCCTATTATGGTTTTCTCAAAAGTGTGCGGCCCAGTTGGTATCGGCCCAACTAAAGCCAAAGCCCAACATTGTTGTGCGATACAATCAGATGTGTGGCTCAGGCCGTAGTGTGCGATTGATGACAATGAGCCGGGCATGCAATCTGGTTCACGTTTGAGTGTTACCTGGCCCAATACCCAACTGTGACCCAATCAATTATCATCAAAGATTCACCTATGCACAACAATGGACACATCATTAGGAATCGTTTGAGGGGTCTACGAATTGCATCCTGTACGTATTATTAAAATACCAATTTCATGTAAATCCTAGTTCTTCGATAACCACCAGTCATGTTTCCAGATTCATGTCACTAGTTTAATCATCACATAACATTATCAGATTATATCAACCACGTTCTATGCGATCAAACAATATTAACGTCATGCCCTTCATGCAAGTAATCAATAAACATAAACACAACCATTATCTACCAGATAGAACAGTGAGAATTACTAACCATGAGGGTGTGAAGTGTGTGTAGGAATCAGGAAGATGATGTTGCAAAAAGGAAGAGGGCTTCAAAGAAACAAAAGGTTGTTATCGTTCCCCGAGAGGGAGAGGAGGAAAGTAGGGTTTGAAATATCTTGTGTGCATAAGTTACCTATACATGCACATATAGGGAGGATTGGGCCGAAATTATTAAACAGGAATTGGGCCAAGATTACTAAACAGGATTGGGCCGAGACTAGGTCTAAGACGGTGGTGGTCCAACGACTTTTCTTTTGATTGGATCCGTATAGGCCCAACAACACTAAACATGTAATTATCCTAACACAAACTAACCCATTACACACACACACACAGTTACTCAATTACAATAAAGTCACAGTTGAACAGATTTATTAAAACAAGCACATGAAAGACAATAACAAGAGGAATCAGAATCACAAAGTCGCAGGCACAAACCTTGAAAGTTCGGATTGTCACATCATGCCCAACTTGAAAAAAAATTTCATCCCGAAATTTGACAAGTAATACAGAGGAGTGAAGCAATAGAAACCCTAATTAAATTATATGTAACACTACCCAAATATTAGTCAATCATTACACACAAATACTAATCATCCAGATAACTTCACAGACATCACGTAAACCAAATTGTAAAAACAGGATTGCAAAGTCAGTTGGGTGCCACATCATCCCCAACTTGAAAGGGAATTTCGTCCTGAAATTCGCCAATGATATCAAAAGTTGATTCCATCGCTTGAACAACTGTGGATACAAGAGCTTACTCCGATAATTACGTTACCACGTGAACCCCGGTCCACGTCTTGATTTCCAATGAACCCTCACGATTGAGATTCGACTATACTAACAAACCTTGACTTCCTCGTACATGTTTTCAATAGACTCCACGACAGCTGCAACTTGTCTGAGGTATCACAAATGTTTCCTCGGGAAAAATGTTCCCATAGGTTTGAGACATAATGACGTCGTGAACGTTACCTAACTCGTCAGGTAGCTCGAGATCGTGAGCCATGCTACCGATTCGTTCCAGCACTTCAAATGTCCCAGCGTATCGTAAACTAAGGTTGCCAAGTTTGTCCATAGCGTACCACACCCTCCCAGGGTGAGACTTTCGATTATGACACGTTCGCCTACAACGAACTCCCGGTGTTTCCCTAGCTCATCAGCTTTTCCTGACGGTCACGCATTGTCGGCAAACGATTTCCGATCCAAGCAATCTCCCCAAGAGTTTCGAGTACAAGTCCTGGACCCGTGATTAGGTTGTCACCCACCCTAATCCAACAGGGAGTTTAACGTTACTGCTAATGCAATGCCTCAAATAGAACTGTCTGAATACTAGAATGGTAACTGCTACGGTGGAACTCAACCAAAGGTATGCGTCCTTCCAATTTTCACAAAGTCAATCACACACATGCTCGCAGCATATCAGAGGTAACAGGAGTTGGCACCTCGTACCTAAAAGCCGCCTCTCTCAGAGGCCCATTCACAACTGTGAAGACTCGTCAGTTTTCTTGATTGCAAGAAAGTGTGCTGGTAACATGAGTCCATCAACGATCATCCAGGTGGTAATGTTTCCATTTCGAGTTGTAAGTAGACCAGTGATAAAATCCATGGCAGTCTGTTCCCATTTCCATATATGCGTTTCTGGTTGCTAATATCCCACCTTGACTTTCCCACTAGTCAAACATCGTTCTCATTCGTTGCTATGTGGGCCTTCAGGCCCGGTCATCCGTACATGGTCTTCAGGTTTTAATTCATCCTATCAAAACTCAAATGAATAGGATATCGAAACCCGTTGTTGGGATTGAACCCTACCAGAGGAACAGATAATGAAAGCCAAAACCGGATCACAACAGTGGATTTAAAATAAGCAGCTGTTTACACTAAGCTTTCCCCTTGACAGTGGTTATCCAACAACTGATAGATCTCAAATACTGCTCTATGGAACAACTGATGAACCAAACACTGATGTAATCCTAAAGACTGCTAAAGACAAACACTGACACTCTATCTACTGATGCCTCTTAAGTACTGCTGAAGACACAAGCACTGCCGATTCAAAGACTGGTCACCTTTGAAGAAAAGCACTGATGCTCAACATCAGTGCTTAGGCTACATCAGTGGAAAGTGAAGCAATAGTTTTCTTATGATTTGTACTTTACTTATAAGCAGTTGTTAGACACTAGTAGTTTGTATAGAACAGTGTTTACAGGTTGTTAGGTTGTTAGATGTTACTATCATGGTGACGTCAGTTGAGATGCCTCAGTGGTTTGGTTTGCCTATAAATGGAGCAGTACCCTGTACTGTTACATTTGATTGACTGAGTGGATTCTTCTCCTCCAGTCCAATCCTTTCATCTTGTGCAACCAACCTTGGAGTATCAGGCTGAGGGGGAGCTTAGCTTTGCAAGCATGCTTATAATCATGTGCTTTGTAGTTCAATCATTCAACTTAATGTGAAGCATTTGTTTACTAAACTATTTTCTCTTTTGATTGTGTTTACAAAGTTTGTTTTTCTTTCCGCTGCACTTAATCTTATTCTGTCACGGCCCCCGGCCCGATTTGACCCGTTCCAGGAGCTGCGGGACAGAAAACCTACAGTATTTAATTTTGGCGACAGCGGAAGTCTTTTTAAAACAGGATCTTTCAATATTTAAAACTGCCCGTTTACATAATTTAGGGGTGAAACCCCATAATTTACAGTAAGGTGATTTCACTGGGAAATCTTTATTTTACAAAACATGTTTCTTTTATTAATTTTACATTGAGCCACATCTCTAAGCTTGTAGTGCTTCACGGAACTTTTCTTGGATCACAATAGATCACCTGAAACATGTTTGAAAAAGGTTTTGTCAGCAGGGAAATACTGAGTGAGTTCATTCAGGTTTTATAAAATGACTCTTAGTTATAAAATTACAGCATAAGAGCGATTACAATGGTTTATATCTTATATTTATCTGGCGCTCTGTCACAATGGTGACAAGTCACAATGGTGACGATGGTCATACCGCTATTAGGTCAATGAACCCAAATAGTGATGATTATCCCTAGTAGGTCAATGAACCTAACTGGGAGCAAATTAGTAATGTGCACAATACCCCACTAGCCAGTGATTAAGATAGCCACGACTTAATCCCTGTAATTATAACCTTTGAAAATAATTTGAGGTATTGTAAAACAGTTAATAAAAAGAGAATGACTCACATTGCAGATTTAACGAGCAGTGTATAAGCCTACTGATTTAGCCATGTTTAAACTAATTTAATTCACAATATACGCAAACGGGGTTAGTAACTAATACAACAGTTACGTCAATTCACGAGATTAAACCCTCACAACGATTAACAAAATGCAATACTTAACAATTCAGCGGATTCACAACGAATGCAGAGTATAGTCCGAGTTCGGACAGCACTCAAACATTCAAGTCGAAATCACGATGAATAACAAAGTATAAACTCAATTTGAGCAGCACTTAAACAATCGTTGGATAGTTACAATCGATCGGACGTTGAATCGTAATAGCGATCGAGTTATTACCCTGATTGCAGCAGCGATTCGTGAATTGTGTGTGTTGTGAACGATTTCTGCTATAACTCAGCGTATACAGTGAGTTTTTTCGTCGTTCAAGTGCCCAATTTCAAGTCCCAGACTCCTCTATTTATAGTAAAATTTTGACCCCCCTCGCGTGACGCGAGGGGTACCCCCATGGGCGTCGCGTGACGCGAGGGGTAACCTATGTTCATAGGGTAGCTACGTGTGTAACTAGGCTTGCTGTGTCGACAGTTTCTTAAATTTCGAATTTGACAGATAGTTATGAGGATAATCGTAACTAGGGTTTTGTCCCCTCTGAGTTTTAGGGGCCCTGATCCTGATTCTGATGATTCTGAAAATTTTAGGGTTTGCGTAGAATCACTTGGGTGTCTCAATTAGGGTTTTCTTAATAGACAATTAACACACTAAGTATCGGTTTTAGTGAGAGTTGTTACATATTCTATATCCATTGAGTTGTCAAATTTATGCAAACAAGTACAATCATGACAGCCTCCGATCCTAACAATTGATATCAGAGCCCGGACAGTCAAATTCGATCTAACAATCAATTTGACGTAACAGTTCAGCTCAAAATTCATTGATACTAAGGTTGATTGTATTTAGTTGAAAAACAAAGCAATGAGAAATCATGTTCAAAATGATGGATCAGATACTCTGTAAAACAACCAAGATGTCATAGCATACACAAATTTCAAACAACAAGTGATGTCATACACAAATCACCCATAATTTTCAGATCTGAAAACATGTCTGGTAACTATGGTATGATTATCACTCTTCAAAATTGATCTCAACTGTTGTTATGAGATTTGTGATGATCTCATCATGTTTTAATGCTAAAGTATGAACCTTAGATTAACAAAACCTATGTTCATGGAAACATTAGTGTTTTGCTAACATAGAAAGAGGGAAATAAAACTTTAGTCAAGAAATCTTATGTGTTGAAAGGCAGATTGAGAATCCACAAAAGGACCAAATCAACCTTGTCAAAACACATTAAGAAAATCAAAGTCCAAATCATAGGTAATGTGAGATTCGGTAATAAAGCATGTACAAATGTGGCCAGATCTCTCAAAACATTACTGCAAAATGATTCCGGATTAAGTATTTCCCTAATAAAATCTCCCAGTGAGTACTTTTGTACTTATGGATTAGAAGGTAAAAAAAGGGAAAGAAAAAAAATGAACCAAACTCAAAAGTGTGTTTATCTCAAAAGCTTTTGAAGTCAAAAGAAAAGAGTATAAACATAAAACACTTATGAGTCCAGAGTTGGGTAAACAATGGTCATCAAGCAACTGTGTGCATCCATTAAATCAGGAATGTTCAGGTAACAATGGTATCTCCAGTGATTGAACTTAAAAGAAATTTGCAATCAATTGATAAGAAAATGGTCTTAAACAGTGGTCATACAACTTGAGAATGATGTATCTATGAGCCTATTTGGAAAGTTACCAGGTCCTTTTGATGTTATTTTCAAAACAATCTTTAGCTTTTTGAAAGGTGTTTTTCTCAAATAAATCCGGATATATTTTTTTTAACATATCTTGAACTTTTACACATTTTTGATAGTAAAAAGTTCATCTCGGATCAGGATGTAATCTCCTTATTTTTATGTGGTGTTACTATCCTTAAAAATAAGATCAAAAGGAAAGGACACATGTATCAAGCTCAAGTTTGTTTTATCACAGATCAAAAATTTATTGTTTACAGTTTTTAAAGTACTGAGATACTCATGTTGAAATTCAAATAATGAGACACAAAATAAGTAACCTTAGTAAAAAGGCTTTCATCATCTGGGATACTAAACCACTGTCATGAGTATCTAAAATTCCTGGAAAACTACTGATAAATTAAATTGACAATTTGCATCTAAAATGCAATTTGTTAAGAATAGCATTTCTGCGGCTCAAACAGATGTTGGACATGATATTGTGTTTACACAAGATAAAAGCAATTCCTTTATCCGAATAAGCAGATGCTAAAATTATTTGTCAGAAGTGCAACCACTGCTGCACTAACAGTTGCTGATGAAAAGGTTTTTCAAAAACTCACCATTGTTTAAACCACTGTTGTAATCAAACATCTGGTTCCTAAACACTGTCCACTGCTGAAAGTCAACCCCTGCCCTCTCATTTTCTTAAAATGCACTGCTGTTCAAAATCAGTGTTATATCCACTGATGGTAAAAAGTACCCACTGTTCAATTTATTACCGTTGTAACTACTGATATTTGCTTTGTCAGTGGCTCTCAAAACAACTGTCCTCCATTATTTATTTTCTCATCAGAGGTTGACACATGGTCAGTTTTTAGCCATCAGATCATTGTAACCGCTGCCACATCAGCAGTTACTTTTTCCTTAAATAAAACCCTGATTAAACCCAAACAGGGTTTCACTGTCGAATTGAATTCCAAACATTCTCTTCACAAAGCAGTTTCCCATTCATCACTCCAAAACATTCTTCGATCTTCTTCATAAAAAATGACGAAATCAAAATCAAAATCATCTTCTTCCTCCGCCCCCACTGACGCCACTCAAATGGCCACTGAAACCACATAAATCCGTTACAAATCCCCTCACAACTATGTGGGTATACTCACAAAACCCACAATCAACAACTCCTTCGACTCCATCATCGACATCTTATCTGCATCAAAGTACAAAACTTTGATAACAGCAGACGCTCCCATTTATCTACAAACCCAGAGAGAGTTCTGGAACAAGGCTACCCTTGAAAAACAAGGAGAAACTGTCACAGCCATCAACTCCTCGATACAGGGTAAAAAGATCCAAATCTCTCCACAATCCATTTCGGAAGTCTTCAAACTCGATGATTTGAAAGGTAAAACCTCATGTTCTAAAACCGAGTTGAAAAAGGATTTCATGAATAGGGGTTATGCAGAGCAACCAAAAAAAAGGTTTTTTTCCCTTCTGCACCAAGGTTTTTATTTCACACTCTGTTGATGTGTGTTTCGAATAAAACAACTGCTTTTAACGAAATACCATCAAAAATTCAATGCCTGGGATATGCAATTTTAAACAATGAAAATTTTAATTATTCCCAGGAAATTTTTGATGATCTGGTAAAGAATGTTGATAGCAAAGCATTTCTGCTCTTTCCAAGGTTTTTAAGCTATTACTTCGAACAAAAATTTGTAAAAGAAGATGCAGAATTGCCCAAACAAGGTGCTCATTTTAAAATAAACTGTTTAACGCCTGAAACATTCTCTAGAATGTTGGCACCTATAAAAACAAAAGCAGAGGTACCTGAGCAGAATTTAGCAGATGAAACTGCTCCTTAGGTATCGGCTGCTGAGCCCACTGCTCCAGGTGATCAAAGCAGCACACCCACTGTTTTGAAACCCACACCTGCCACCACCAAAAAGAACAAAAGAAAACATCCAGAAAGCCCCCCAAACCCAGAACAAAGGCACCTCTGGAAGATGAGATCCCAGAGCAAATGCCTGTGACAACACAAATGTCACCAATAACCACTGCTGCTACTTCCTCACAGCAGTTGGAAGAAAAATCTCCACCCTTACCTCAAACTCCTCCTGCATCCTCACAAAAGGATCAGGTTGTAAACACAGGGATCCCACAATATGAAGCTCTGGACCCACTCGGATCCATCTTCCACAGTCCTGATCCCAAGGACATGTCTCTTTCAACTCCTTTACCCTCACCCCCTACATTACCACCATCTATGATACCCTTGTTGCATAAAGTTGGTATTACTCAGACACAAACCAGTTCCTCTCAAACACCTATCACTAAGAGTATACTCCCACAAGTGACTGGGTCTGATGTTGATATCTCTGTTATCCCAGCAACAACTGAGGAGGTTACACTGCAGGAGTTACAAGTAACTCCTGTCAGCAGTTCAAGTGGAGCAGCCACTACAAATGTTGAACCCACTGGTTTACATTTGGACAGTGGTTACATTCATAACACTCCCTTGAAGGCATTTTCGACAATAGCACCAATGAGAACCACCAGTGAGTTTGTTTTAACCACTGGCAACATCAAAAGGTTATCAAGTGCTGAAGAAAGAAGTCCCCAGTACTAAGAACAAGGGGCATCAATGAATGATTTTTGGGATTCAGTCCCTAAGTCACACATTGGTACAACCACTGCTGGTGGGGATTCAGATGATCCCATTAACTTGGGTGATGATTCGAAATACCAGGAATTGACGGGCAGAGTTGAAAACCTGGAAACCTCAGTTGCTGAAATAAAGGATATGGTGCAGCAGTTGTTAAAAGCTCAGAAAGCCCAATCCACTGTTGTTCTAGCTCAAGCACCTGCACAACCGGCACCTGCTACAAATGAGTTATGGAACATGTTCCAACCACTGCTGGAAAGACAAAAGCAGATGGCAGATCAGCAGCATGCTATACATGTACAAAAGCTGACAAACATGGTGGAGTCAAGATTTAAAGATACTCAGGCAGATATTAAAGCTATCAAGACTCATATCCAAAGTGCCTCTGGAAAAGTTCCTTCCACTGTCCTCTTCATGAATGAACCCTTCCCAGATAATGCCAAAAAAGGGGAGAAGATCAAGTGGAAGAAGAAAGGAATTGATGATGACATCTATATTAAGCCAGAAAATAGCCAAACCAAAGCTGTTGTATCAATACACACCACATTACCACACACCACCACAACCACTGCTCCGCCATCATCTGTGATCACATCACCAACAACAAATTCACCACCAAAAACAACCACCCCATCATCATCCCCTGCCAAAAAGCAGAAGACAGCAGAGGTTACAACATCTGTTGTAAAGACAACAGTGGTTGAAACACTAGTTGTTTCAACAATTGTTGGTCAACCACAAACCACTGCCACAGAAATCACTACCATTCCAATCCCTGCTCAAAAAGCAGAAGACTTCTACTGACACATCAGTAGTTGTAATGACAACAACGGTTGAAACACCAGTTGTTTCAACAGCTGTTAGTCAGCCATCCACCACTGCTCTCACCATTCTCACATCACAACCAGCAATGCTCTACACCAGAAAAAGAAAACTTACTCAGGCAAATGAGGACAAATATGATCCCATTGCTGCAAAATATCCGCTTGAACTAGAAGCTATAAAAAATGAGATGAGGCAATTCTACACTGATGATGATCCTTCAAACAGAAGATTTCCTTCACTCGTTGGCTTCATAGTCCCAGAAAACATGGATGAATACCTTGAGCTCAAAGCAAGACAGGCTAAGATAAGAGCCAAGGTTGAATGTAAAGGGCATAGTGATGAAGCCATTGCTGAAAGATTGGAATTTCTGCTCACAAAAGTCAAACAAATAAAAGACTTTGCACAAGAGCTGAGCAAAGAAAAGGCAAATCAATGAAAAGAGATGAGAAGAAAACTTCTTGCATACATCATGCAAGAAAAAATTTATCCTGCTAAAGAAAACCAATTTGAAGAATGGCCAATAGTGGCTTTAAAGCATGAGGCTGACAGGATTGATAGAATCAGGAACGATCCTAGAAAGAAGAAGAATGCTCCAAACTGGAGCAAATACAAAAAGCTCATCGCTGACCTAACAGCTGAGTACAAAAGAAAGAATCAGGAGCTGGTGGATGCAAAAGTGGACACTGCCAATGCCATATCAAAATGGTCAAAGCAGCATACTGATGAAGCCTATGAAAGGCTGAAGAAAAGAAAGATAACTGTTTCAGGCACTTCAAAGAAGCGTGAACAAATGATGAAGCTTGAACAACAGATTGAAAACCTCCAAACACTATTCAAATCAGCAAATAATCCTATTCTTGTGTCAAACCAAGAAGAAGGAAAACAGCTGTCTAGTAAAGAGGTAAAGGAAAAGGAAGCTGAGTACTTCAAGGATACCATCATAAAAATGGGTCTAAAAGAAGAAACCTCAGCAAAACTTCAAAACCTCTTTAAGGAGGTATTAACCAAACCTGCATCACCAAACACATCAACAGGCATGACAGACATTGAGAGGCAAGAGTTAATTGAAAGAGAGACTGCAGAAGATGTAGATGCAGCAAATGATGTCATTGAGAAGGCCCTCAAATAAATGTCTGACAGCTTACAACTTTTCACAAGGCCAACATTTACAAACTCATCAGGAAATAACTCTCTCCCAAGAAACCCATCTGGATTAAAAGTACTAAAGTGGATGTCTGATCAAAAGACCCACGTACTGACCTTGTTCAGATCCAACGGCGAAGTGAAGTACATATCAAGGAAAGAAGCACTAGGCCTTAGTGTTGAAGATTTGCAGGATCTCCTTGAACTTACACTGTGTAGGGATGCAGATGACACAAGTTCCAAGGATTTTGAAGAAGAATTTAAAAGGCAAGCTAAAGAACTTCTGATGAGAAATAAAGGTCCAGAATAATAAAGGGTTTTGGCATTATCTGTTCCAGGGGGAGATTGTTGGGATTGAACCCTACCAGAGGAACCGATAATGAAAGCCAAAACCGGATCACAACAGTGGATTCAAAATAAGCAGCTATTTACACTAAGCTTTCCCCTTGACAGTGGTTATCCAACAACTGATAGATCTCAAATACTGCTCTATGGAACAACTGATGAACCAAACACTGATGTAATCCTAAAGACTGCTGAAGACAAACACTGACGCTCTATCTACTGATGCCTCTTAAGTACTGCTGAAGACACAAGCACTGCCCATTCAAAGACTGATCACCTTTGAAGAAAAGTACTGATGCTCAACATCAGTGCTTAGGCTAGATCAGTGGAAAGTGAAGCAATAGTTTTCTTATGTTTTGTACTTTACTTATAAGCAGTTGTTAGACACCAGTAGTTTGTATAGAACAGTGTTTACAGGTTGTTAGGTTGTTAGGTTGGTAGGTTGTTAGATGTCACTATCATGGTGACGTCAGTTGAGATGCCTCAGTGGTTTGGTTTGCCTATAAATGGAGTAGTACCCTGTACTGTTACATTTGATTGACTGAGTGGATTCTTCTCCTCCAGTCCAATCCTTTCATCTTGTGCAACCAACCTTGGAGTATCAGGCTGAGGGGGAGCTTAGCTTTGTAAGCATGCTTGTAATCATGTGCTTTGTAATTCAATCATTCAACTTAATATGAAGCATTTATTTACTAAACTATTTTCTTTTTTTGATTGTGTTTACAAAGTTTGTTTTTCTTTCTGTTGCACTTAATCTTATTCTATATCCATTGAGTTGTCAAATTTATACAAACTAGCACAATTATTGAGTTCCCGTGTGCTTTGCCTGCACCAGTTCCCTAAGTTTGCTGTATAACGAGGTCCATATTCGTTCCATGAAGTAGCAAATATCATCCGACCTGCCAAAGGTTGCTTCCCCATGCCCCGCATGGGTCAATCTTGTGAACTCTCTTCCTTCAGTTCTTCAGTTTGAACAAGGTGAATCTGATTGGGTATGTTAGAGTGGATAGCGAGCTACAAAACTCGTGCACGTCCAGGTTTCACGGTCGTATTCATTCAAAAGTTCCATCCAGCGATGCCATTAACTGATTTAACTCTCTCGTAACCAGGGTACATGGGAGGCCCTTGTGATCGGTCTAAGTACTGCATTCGGTACCGTCCAAGTAATGTCTCCCACTTAAATCCAACGACCACGGTTTCCACCGCAGATTGTATGTCGCGCAGTTCCTCTTCCTAACACCATTATGTAAGTCATCACCCTCTCTTTTGCATCGGCGTGTAACTGGGACTCTGATTCGGAGCATCATGGTATACCGCAAGATCACCCGTACCCTTAGGTAAAGACGATGCTCAGTACATTGTAGAGTTGGGATTTGAATGCTGAAATGACGTTCTCCCGCCAGTCTCCCACGAGTACAGAGCACCCTACTGTGCTAAAGAGGTTAAAGCTGCGAAATCCTCGAAAATCCTGTGATGAATCTACATTAGTATCAAACTAAACCTAGAAATTACTGTATCCCTGATAGACTATTTGGTGCCGATCATTATCTAATGAAATGGATCTCTTGCGAGATCTGCATGCATCCCCACTTTGTTGACTACGTGACCAAGAAGGTGTACCTCCCAAATCCTGAAGTCACGCTTAGGTAGACTTCGCGTGAGGTTGCTCCTCCCCTAGGAGCTCTAGGATAAAATACAGGTGCCGTTCATGGTGTTCCTTTCCCCTGGTAGTGTTTCAAAACGTCGTCAAATAACATGGTCGATTCACGTGATCTGTAAAGCTGCTCGTGTGTTGATTAACTCAATGGTCATGGTGCACAAAGTCGTATAGCCATACTGCGTTTGATATGCCACTTTAGGAACATTCTCCCCTTGGACTTCCATCTAATAATTGTCCATTCGTAAATCAATCCTCGAATGAAAGCTTGTCCCTCGCATCTAGTCGACAGGTTGTCACTACATGGTCGAGGCAAACGGTTCTCGACTGTCACCTTGTTAAGTTCTTGATAACCAGTACACGTACGGTAAGGCTTGTCTTCATGGGTGTAACTGGGGCTCCCCAAAGCGAAAAGCTAGGTCCGCCAAAACTCCTGTTCAACAGTTTCTGTAATTGATTAGACGGCTCTTGCAACCCTCCTGGTGCAAGACGGTAAGAGTTCGAATATTCGGAGCTGCACCAGGCGTGAGATCAAACTGAGTTTCTGCCTAATAGTTGTGGAAGTAATCCTGGAAGTTCTTCAAGTAGCTCATCAGAAGAAATTATAAACAACTGGTGGATCCTCGATCCTCTCTTCCTAAGCCTTATCATCAGTAACTGTTGTTAACAATGGCGAGGTAATTGATGTGCGTTAGTGTATATATGTTTTAGGTATATATTTTAAGCCTTTTTACACTTTAGCCAAGTTTTAAATTTATAAAACACGATATTTACTAACACTAGACACACATATGGGCAAGTGCACCCATCGTGGACGTAGTATAGTGTTGGTAAGATACCGAGGTCGTCCAAGGACACAAGAGCTTTTAGTACCGGTTTATCCTCAACGTCTAATCAAATCAAAATGTTAGAAAAGATTTTTAAAACTAAGAAAATAAAACTAACTAAATGCTGAAAAGTAAAAATAAAATAAAACAGATACACAAGATGAATCACTTGGATCCGACTCGTGTGTTAGTATAACCTTTGATTATTTTCGAACTTTTGCACTTGTTTAAGAGATTATCTTAGTTATTGTAGTAGGCCCCTCTTTTGAAGGCAACGTCACCCTTAACCGAGTAGTTTGAGTCAGCAAGGATACAATCCTTAAAGGTCGGATTATTGAAAGATAACAAATTAAGTTATTAATGCAAATAATGGTAGGCCCCTTTTTTGAAGGCGACGTTACCCTCGACTAAGTAGTCTGAGTCAGCAGGGATACAGTCCTAAATAGCCGGGTTATAATATTAATAGTAGTTTACTTATGAGGGGGTCAAAGAGTTTGGATCCCCGCCATCCAATACCTTTGGGTATTGAAGGAGATCCTACTAAATTTGACCCAGGTCCCTTACAGGACCTCTAAACGCTGAACAAGGGCAAGACCCTTACCAAACCGTTCCCTTAACCCCCGACCATGTAGCCAACATACCTCCATATAGACTGTGGAGATATGAATGGTGAAAATCTTTTATTTTATATAGACAGTAAAATAATGCCAAGACACCACGGACAAACGATAAGGAAGAATCACCTTCAACATAAGAAACTAGTTATTGAAGTCATTAATACAAAACCAATTAAGAAGTGCAAAAGATTAAAAATAAAAAGTATTATACTAAACACTTGTCTTCACCAAGTGATGTAAGAGACTTAGGCAAACATGGCCTTGATTGTCAAGAACTCTTACGATCAATCTTGGATCCCGAGACGACTCACACACTCTATGATGGACAATGGATGATGGTGGTGGATGATGGTGTTGTGATGGTGGTGGGTGGTGGATGAAGTGTGAGAGAGGTGGTGTGCCAAGGGATGAGTTGAAATGTCTCCAAGCACTCCTATTTATAGGCTGAACAGAAGCCTGGGCACGGCCCCGTGTCCGCTGGGCACGGCCCCGTGCCCGTCTGACACTATCTCTCCTCATTAATTGTAATTCGCAATTACAATTAATGCGCCTGCTGTACTTTGAGCACGCCCCCGTGTCCACTGGGCACGGCCCCGTAGTGAGCAATAGAAGCTTCTACAGGTTTGTCTTTTCTGCTGCTTCTTGGGCACGGCCCCGTGCTTGCTGAGCACGGGGCGTGTTCAGCCTTCTGTCTTCCTTGTTTTGCTTGGGAGGATGCTGTCGAGGGGTCGGGCAATCCACCTTTGTTCCTTTTCTTGTATTTATGTTAGTTTTAGCTGTCTTTTTTGCTTCTTTTGTTAATTTGAGCTCATTTCATCCTGAAAATACAAAAGGAAGACAAAAACACACTTTTTCTAACATTAGTACTAAAAAAGGGTTAGTTTTATGCCACAATTGATATAATTTATATGTTGCATTTTGCGCGTATCAAATACCCCCACACTTGAATCTTTGCTTGTACTCAAGCAAAACTCTTTATAACGTGGCTTTATTCACTCCCAAATGGAATGGGTAGAAGAGAAGGTTTTGGGCTTGTCATAGAGCGTCGGGATTTTCCAAGATTGTTTAGGTTTTATTTTTACTTATTTACAATCCTATTCGTCATGATTTATTAAAAACGTTTCATAAGATAAATTATTTATTAAGGCATAGCATACCTTTTTAAAAATTCCATTTATATACAGGTTCACATACCTCACGGGAGAAATCACTCACACTCGGCCGAAGGTGTATTTTTTTAGTGAATCACTCGAGAACGGCATGGAACTTATTTCTACCATAAGCTTGCCAAGCAATCAATCCTCCTCCTTTTTAACTTTATACCTTTGTAAATATGAAGAGGACTTTTTGGGTGAAGGGTTAGGCATGGGCTAAAGGTGGGTAGTTGGGTTAGTGGTTAGTAGAAAAGGGCGAAAGGTGTAAAAAGCGTCGAACATTTTGTTTTTGTGACTTTTTATTATTATTTTTATTTTTTTATTTTTTAATGAAGTATTTATTCAAACAAGCTTTTGCTTAAGTAGCTTTGTTTGTTTATTTCCAACTTCATCATCATCATCATATATATATATATATATATATATATATATATATATATATTATTTTTTTAGTCACACGAAAACCGAGCTTGTTACTAAAATAAAGGTTTAAAAATAAAAAAAAAGTTTTTGGTAGGTAAAAAGGGTTTTGGGTTAAGAAATGAAATGGTTTAGGCTCAAAGGGGTTTACTAGGGGGAACTTTTGGGTAGGTGAAAAGAAAAATAAAAATAACGGTGTTGAAAGAAAAAGGGTTAGTCCTAATGCCTCCATCATTTACTTACTTGGGTTTAAGTTGGTAAGGACCGGGAATGTATTGTCGTGGCAAGTTCTAGAGTCGTAAGAACCAAGCGGCTATTCACACAAGAAATGAAAAATGAGCATTTAGTTGTAAATATGTGTATTTGTATGCTCTATAAAGGCTCAAAACTCACTTTTGTGGGAATGAGTTTTTATGTGATCAAGTATATATAATCAAATTTTAACTAAGCTTGTCATGCCGTTTCATAATTTTCTGATGTTGGTTCTTTTTATCACGACGCTATCGGTTGTAAGTTCGTAAAAATATAACCTTGTTAAAATTAGAATTCCCAACTTAAACTTAGACATGTAAAAAAAATGAAAATTTTTGAAAAAATTTAGGGTGATTAGCGGTTCCAATAGAGTTTTGTGTAAGGCTTGTTATTAGGACTTGCAAAATTCAAGGTTTTAGCACCCCCCCACACTTAAATTACACATTGTCCTCAATGTGTCCCAAAAATAAGTTTTTAGGTTGATTGGATGTGTAAAATGGTGTTTAAAAGGAAAATTTTATGTTACTGGCAGTCTGGACACGGCCCCGTGGTGACCGGGCACGGCCCCGTGTTCAGGTGCCAGTAACGAAAATTGAAGAAACGAAACAGAAGCCTGGACACGGGGGCGTGTTTAGTGAACACGGCCCGTGTCCAGTTACCTGAACTGGGCATTTGTCTGCAGGATGTTCAGCACGGGGCCGTGTTGGCTGGACACGGCCCGTGCTGAACTTACTGTAATGGAGAAATTGTTGTCGGATGGCCCTGTTTTCGTACATGGGCCATGTTTCTCATTTCTCTTGTTTATCCTTGTCCACCACGAGTGTGTTTTATCTCTCATAACACCATTCAAACTTCAAAACCATCATTCCATTAAAAACAATAGAGAGATCTTACATAACATTCCTAAAAAAGTAAAAAGAAATATAAAAACCTTAATTAATTAGGTCAGGAGGTACACAAAGTTATCATAAAGAGTTCTACTTTTTGTTAAGAAAATTTCGGGAATAGGTTCCCGATGATGTAGTAGGACTCTTGGCCGATGGTTCTCTTCCTAGATGTTGTTAAAGCCATTCTTCTATCTCCCTTGGAAGGAAGAAGGTGGCTTCATTTTCCTCAACATCTTGCGGAGGAGGGGGAACAACCGCCGGGACTCCTTGCACTATCCCCTGTGGAGGCTCCGGGTGTACGGCGTACCATTCGGCGGGTATGATGACTTCGGGGACCACGTTCCATGCCCTTTTAGTTATTATAGGTACCAAAGGAGGAGAGGCGAGGAGGTTTAACCTCTGGTGCAAGAGGTTCACCTCTCGGAGACATCCCTCCAGTCCCACCGTTAGATGGTTGATACGGTTGACCAATGCTTCTTCCACCCCCGTCATTTCATCAATAGCCTCTCTTAGGGCGTAAACATAGTTTACAAGAGAGTCTTCCGCCATTGATGATCTCCTCCCCTGTTGGTTATTTCTTGATGAAGACGTTCCGCTTGTCCTGCTCGCCATTTATGAGGATATAGACCGAAAAGGGCTCAATTTTTACGAAACAGTACCTCGGACACGGCCCCGTGCTCGATGAGCACGGCCCCGTGTCCAGTTGTCTGCAGGTTTTGAGATCAAGGAATCTTGGAGTTTTAAATTATTTTTATGGTTTTTTCATTCGAGTTTTAAGAACAGATAATTTAAAACAAAGTTATATAACTTACTTTGAGTAAGATCCCTTGGATAATAACCTTACAAACTTCACACCAAAGGTTGGAATCATGGAGTTTCCAAGCTTTAGTGGAGGAGATGTTATGAAAAATTGAAAGAGAAGGTAATGAATAAAAGTGGAAAAGACAAGTGGGTTCTTTGGAACCTTCTTTTAGAATTTACCTAGGATAGTATGAGTGAAGATCCCAGGAATCTCTTTCTTTTGAAATGGTAAAAAATGAGCAGGATTCAGGCTGCATTTAAAGAAAACGACAACGCGTTGGACACGGCCCCATGTGGTTGGACACGGCCCCGTGTGCAGTTGAAATCCTGACACATTTTGTCCGTATTCTGACAAAATCAGCAGAGAATCTTTTAGGTGGGCACGGGGGCGTGCTGACCTGGACACGGCCCCGTGTCTGGAAGCTGTCTTATGGAGTTTCTCCATTTTCTAAGGAACTTATTGATATTGGGTGGTTCCTTACTGGTTGGAACAACCCCAAAGTGCCTAAGATACCTTAATTGCCCTAGACTAAGACGAGAACGCAAGAGGTTGTCGGTGAGGGTGATTCCTATGTTTATTTTAGGTGGACAAGTCCAACCCTTTTCCGGGCTCTCGTTAAAGAAGGTATATTCCAAATCGCTCAGGTCTATGTATGCACCGAACGAAGTCGATGGAGAGTCCTTCACGGCACAATCGGCACAGGGACGACTATCGTCCATGTCTTTTCTAGGTACGAAGGTAGGATTGGGAACAACGAGGTTGTTTTCATGCGACCCCAACATTTCTTCTTGGTCATCGTCTTGGGATGGATCAATGAAATCCTTTCTAAGCTCTCTTAACCAATTTAGAACTAGATTTTCTAGTTGAAATAACTCGTCAAGGAGCATTTCTCCTAGAATATCTGGTTGGGCGCACTCGAGGGAGAGATAGTGATTATTTTTACTTTCGCCCCTCTTAAGGTTATAGGGAGACGGTGGATCTATATAGTGGGGCTTATAATTTAGAAAGTAACATTCTAATTCTTTATGTTTGCCTCCACATAATTGCCACCACGTACCATAAGAGTGCCGAAAGTAAAAAGAATTACCATCACTCATGTTTGTGTCAGAAATTACCAACCGCCGGGATCTAACGGTTCTGTTTTCAGTAACTGAATCTTGGGCACGGGGGCGTGTTGAGTGGACACGGCCCCGTGTTCAGCTTACTGTCTGACTTAAAACAGGATTGCCAGTTCTAATGATTGAGCACGGGGGCGTGTTCAGCAGGCACGGCCCGTGCTGAGCTCTGCAGAAGCTGAAAAACTAAGAAAATCCTAAAAAAAAAAATTAAAAAGAAAATAAAAAAAAATGATTAGGCCGTTCATTCCTAACTTTCTAAAAATCCTTGTGTCCCCGGCAACGGCGCCAAAAACTTGATGTGCGTTAGTGTATATATGTTTTAGGTATATATTTTAAGCCCTTTTTACACTTTAGCCAAGTTTTAAATTTATAAAACACGATATTTACTAACACTAGACACACATATGGGCAAGTGCACCCATCGTGGACGTAGTATAGTGTTGGTAAGATACCGAGGTCGTCCAAGGACACAAGAGCTTTTAGTACCGGTTTATCCTCAACGTCTAATCAAATCAAAATGTTAGAAAAGATTTTTAAAACTATGAAAATAAAACTAACTAAATGCTGAAAAGTAAAAATAAAATAAAACAGATAGACAAGATGAATCACTTAGATCCGACTCGTGTGTTAGTATAACCTTTGATTATTTTCGCACTTTTCCACTTGTTTAAGAGATTATCTTAGTTATTGTAGTAGGCCCCTCTTTTGAAGGCGACATTACCCTCAACCCAGTAGGTTGAGTCAGCAAGGATACAATCCTAAAGGGTCGGATTATTGAAAGATAATGAATTAAGTTATTAATGCAAATTATGGTAGGCCCCTTTTTTGAAGGCGACATTACCCTCGACTAAGTAGTCTGAGTCAGCAGGGATACAGTCCTAAATAGCCGGTTTATAGTATTAATAGTAGTTTACTTATGAGGGGGTCAAAGAGTTTGGATCCCCACCATCCAATACCTTTGGGTATTGAAGGAGATCCTACTAAATTTGACCCAGGTCCCTTGCAGGACCTCTAAACGCTGAACAAGGGCAAGACCCTTACCAAACCATTCCCTTAACCCCCAACCAGGTAGCTAACATACCTCCATATAGAGCGTGGAGATATGAATGGTGAAAATCTTTTATTTTATATAGACAGTAAAATAATGCCAAGACACCACGGACAAACGATAAGGAAGAATCACCTTCAACATAAGAAACTAGTTATTAAAGACATTAATACAAAACCAATTAAGAAGTGCAAAAGATTAAAAATAAAAAGTATCATACTAAACACTTGTCTTCACCAAGTGATGTAAGAGACTTAGGCAAACATGGCCTTGATTGTCAAGAACTCTTACGATCAATCTTGGATCCCGAGACGACTCACACACTCTATGATAGACAATGGATGATGGTGGTGGATGATGGTGTTGTGATGGTGGTGGGTGGTGGATGAAGTGTGAGAGAGGTGGTGTGCCAAGGGATGAGTTGAAATGTCTCCAAGCACTCCTATTTATAGGCTGAACAGAAGCCTAGGCACGGCCCCGTGCCCGTCTGACACTATCTCTCCTCATTAATTGTAATTCACAATTACAATTAATGCGCCTGCTGTACTTTGAGCACGCCCCCGTGTCCACTGGGCACGACCCCGTGATGAGCAATAGAAGCTTCTACAGGTTTGTCTTTTCTGCTGCTTCTTGGGCACGGCCCCGTGCTTGCTGAGCACGGGGCGTGTTCAGCCTTCTGTCTTCCTTGTTTTGCTTGAGAGGATGCTGTCGAGGGGTCGGGCAATCCACCTTTGTTCCTTTTCTTGTATTTATGTTAGATTTAGCTGTCTTTTTGCTTCTTTTGTTAATTTGAGCTCATTTCATCCTGAAAATACAAAAGGAAGACAAAAACACACTTTTTCTAACATTAGTACTAAAAAAGGGTTAGTTTTGTGCCACAATTGATATAATTTATATGTTGCATTTTGCGCGTATCAGTAATCCCTCCGTAGACGCTTCTGGGCTTTCATTGTAGAATTGATGCTAACCCTTACACAACTCTGATATTCTGGAACAAATGACGATTCTCCTCTAGGGAGGAGGGGGGGTACGCAAAGTTTTCTTCTCACAGGGTATATCTGCGCGATGTATGGATAACCAATCCATACCGACTACTACATCAAACTATCGAGGGTAGTAGAAGGAAGGTCGACGTCGAACACCTGTCCCACAAGGTTGAGTTTGCATCCCAACAATCATATGAGGTTTCAGTTGACTTGCCATCAGCCGCGTCCACAATAGGTTCGGTTTCAAGAAGCACTAGGGTTAAGCAGAACAGAGACGAAGCAATTTGCTACCCATACTAGCTACCATGTTGCTATTATCCTGGCGTCGCCCACGCCATTCCTAAATGCCCTTCCACGAGCATCGTACCCAGTGTTCGTTGTTTTCGTTACGAGAATTTCCAGTACTGTCGTCGCTCCCTTGGTTGTGTGTCGTCTTGATTTAACAACGGCCAATCCATGTCGTTGGCACCTTCGTTTTCATACTGTAAGCTACGATTACGAGCGCCTCAATGTCGTGTGATTATTGCCCTTAATGTCGCTGCTTGTAACGGGGTCCTGTGACATTTCACCAACAGGGTACATCTTTCACGTTTCGTGTCACGTACTAAGGCACTACTCATTGCGTGGGAAGTTACACATTCCACTCCATAGTCATTTGTCATCGCTTATGTCCCGATTGATTCGTAGGAGTTGACTCCCATAAGTCGCTGACTAGGGTTAGAGATTCGATTGCAGTCACTTTGCTGGTGTTCGTTGCCGATAGTCAGGGTCGCCCTAATACTGAAGTCGGTGAGATACTACGCTCATCCTCTTGTCCTTCGATCTTGCAAGTTGATTGAGTAATACACGGTACGCTGCTAGAGTGCTGCAGAAGTGATCGCACTTCAGGATCTAAGGCGTCAGTACGTTAAGCTCCAGCAAACAAAGAGGAGTGTGAGAGGTATAGACCAACTATTGATGTGGTAACATCCAACTCAGGGACGTTCGTACAAGCACCTAACATTCTACACAGTTCGCTAGGCGTTCAGATGGGTGTTCAGGTAATACTCGATGACATCGAGATTCGAAAGGATTCAAAGAGGAGTGAAAAGATCACGTTCAAGTAGGAGACAATCACTGCTACAACTCCTATAGACTGTTGTAATTCACATTGATCAAATAACAAAACGAAACCCCTTTTTCACTTGTTAAGCCTCACTGGGACTCGCATGCACCCCACATTATTATTATTTGTGCACCCACAATAATATTGTGATTTGCATGCTCATCTCAGCTCCTCCTAACTCATGTCAAATGGTCCCTCAAACTCGAGTAGCAAACAAAGAGTATCACGAAACATAAGTCATGAATGTTTAGGGAAATACCACCTTATCAGTCACATAACACATGCAAATAATACATGAATTCATACTGTTGGGCTAAACGTGCAATCACATGCAATATCATATGTAAGTGTTCACCAGATATACTACGCATTAGTAAACAAGAAACGAACCTTGCAATCTGGAGCTGAGTGTCATGGTCGATTTCGGATCTGTTCGGTTATAGTCTGGTTTTATAAAAACGTTTTAAAACCAAGTTCACTATAACCAGTGGCTCTGATACCAAACTGTCACACCCCCAAAATACCACCTAGGGAATGTCCCTGTTAGGCGTGTGACGTACCAATAACGAGCCGCTAATTACATTGAACGCGTATAAGTTTCAAAATAAAATCCTTAATTATTAATGTAAAATACCATCAACGAGTTTAAATGAAAACCAACATGTTCAGCGGAAGCTAATAGTAAACCAATGTTAAACTGTTTCAAAAACCAATGTATGATATCAATTTTCAATCACATGAATCCCTCCGGTCGACCCATGACCACTCCAGCTACTCCATACAGCAAGTTCCCAAATCCAAGACATCTAACGACCTGCAAGCATGCAGACAAGTGTGTCAGACGACGCTGGTGAGTTCAATGTTTTGTTAACGCGTTTAGTTACCAGGTGTGTGTATAAAACAATTCAACAGTTCAATAGCTCAATAATTTGATTTGATGTTGTTATTAACTCGATTACCGCAGATGGCTACAAGATGTATTTGCCCAACCCCAATGTCTCTATCAAAAATTGGTCATGCTTTAAGGAAATTAGTTCACGCCCGTCCTCCACGGTACAGTGTGAGGGTGCCAAACCTAATAGCGGTATCAAATAATAACCTCGTTGCCTCCCCGATAACTATCGGTAGATGTAAGGGGTCTTATACGATAGAAATGAGTAATAACAAACATCCCATTAACCTGACATTCCTCTCCGGAACGTTACCCGATATCCCTCCCCGGGATGCATGCTTGGAAAAAGAGCAGTGAACTCACCTTTGGTTTGCTCGGTAAGATTTGTTACTTGTTTACAGTTAGACACCCAATCCTAATATGGTTCCAATGACAGTCAGTTTCCGTATACATATAAATCACATATTCTTTGTACATATTCCGCGAGTAGTAAACAAGTATGACACATATCATCAGTTCGGTTTACACTCAAGTAATTAGGCAAGTTCACATAATATATACAACAAACAATTGGGTTACAAGTAATTTCATATGACAAGCATACTAGACTAACAATAACTTGGCGGCCCAAAGTAATATGTGACCAAGTGTAAATCATGCGGCCCGCTAATGTGGTCCAATCCAACGAAGTGTACCACCAATTGTGTTTACCCAACCCAGGCCCAGTCCATTTAACATATCATCTTTCAGTTTTTGATTCAAGCATTTTACTTTCATTGCTTCCAATGAATCTCCACGATCACTAAGATCACACAAGAACGCCACATCATGTACTAATTCTCTCAATCATTGATAACAAACATCAACAACCCAGTCGGCCTTTCCATCATCATTGACAACCCTTACTCTTCAGGTAATGTTCATGTTTTATCAATAAGACCCTGGTATTTAAATCCCTATAATTATTAATATTAACCATACGGTCCAGGCTCCTATTTTGATTGAGACAAGATCTAGATTTGGTTACTCACAAACTTTAAGCCATCAATATATCATTAACTAGAATTGGTCACGTACAACACATACACAAACACATTAATTAGTCTACACTACAAACCAGCCTATTATGGTTTTCTCAAAAGTGTGCGGCCCAGTTGGTATCGGCCCAACTAAAGCCAAAGCCCAACATTGTTGTGCGATACAATCAGATGTGTGGCTCAGGCCGTAGTGTGCGATTGATGACAATGAGCCGGGCATGCAATCTGGTTCACGTTTGAGTGTTACCTGGCCCAATACCCAACTGTGACCCAATCAATTATCATCAAAGATTCACCTATGCACAACAATGGACACATCATTAGGAATCGTTTGAGGGGTCTACGAATTGCATCCTGTACGTATTATTAAAATACCAATTTCATGTAAATCCTAGTTCTTCGATAACCACCAGTCATGTTTCCAGATTCATGTCACTAGTTTAATCATCACATAACATTATCAGATTATATCAACCACGTTCTATGCGATCAAACAATATTAACGTCATGCCCTTCATGCAAGTAATCAATAAACATAAACACAACCATTATCTACCAGATAGAACAGTGAGAATTACTAACCATGAGGGTGTGAAGTGTGTGTAGGAATCAGGAAGATGATGTTGCAAAAAGGAAGAGGGCTTCAAAGAAACAAAAGGTTGTTATCGTTCCCCGAGAGGGAGAGGAGGAAAGTAGGGTTTGAAATATCTTGTGTGCATAAGTTACCTATACATGCACATATAGGGAGGATTGGGCCGAAATTATTAAACAAGAATTGGGCCGAGATTACTAAACAGGATTGGGCCGAGACTTGGTCTAAGACGGTGGCGGTCCAACGACTTTTCTTTCGATCGGATCCGTATAGGCCCAACAACACTAAACATGTAATTATCCTAACACAAACTAACCCATTACACACACACACAGTTACTCGATTACGATAAAGTCACAGTTGAACAGATTTATTAAAACAAGCACAGGAAAGACAATAACAAGAGGAATCGGAATCACAAAGTCGCAGGCACAAACCTTGAAAGTTCGGATTGTCACATTCAACCACTCCACATAACGTCATTATTCTTTTGTCCAGATGGGTAATGGAGAATTCAAGTTAGAAATCATTATCCTTTTTTTTAATGGGAAATTTGAATCACTGACAGGAGTATCTTCGTACTACGAGCCGAACCACCCGACATATCAATCTCCACTAGGCACTAATGTCTATACATCAATTGAGGAGGAAGCCCAATAAATCTGGGAAATACCCCTCTTGTGGGAATTGAACCCATAACCTAATGGTCATAAGCCTTATCTCGCCTCAAAAATACCATTAGGCTATCCTTATCTTAATTCATGTAATTTAAATAAAAAAACACATTTATACCTAAAACTTGTTCACCTTTTAAAAACTCCCTATATCTATTTGATCATATCTATCTTTATTTAACTAAAACTAATGAGATTCCCCGTGCTTTGCGACGGGAATTCGGCTAGTATCGATTCAGTTCGTACTGTGGGGGAATTGGACGGTATGCTATTGATACTCGGTATAACAAAGAGAATTCACAAAATAAAATAAAAGCAGATACTCGTACTGGGTCTAATAAAACTGATTTCGGTATCGATGTCAAGCAAAGAAAATCCAAAAAATAAAATAAAAAAAATACTCGTACCAGGTTTAATAATTTTGATTCCAGTATGGATGTCATTATGAATTCGATTCGTCACGACACTGGCTCACTATAACTTACTATGCCATAAAAACACTAAAGTTTGAATAAAATTCTGGTTTCAACAAAATGTCTACTCGAATGTCGAGAGAGAAAAAACAATTAAACTTGGCCTCATATTGAGTAATTTTTATAAAGTAAACACATGCAATTTCTTAAATAAAATATTTTAATTACCAAAAAAACTAAATGAGTTACAGAGGTATATTATTTATCTTATAAGGAGTGAAATTGAAACCTAAGAAATATAAGAAAGTTAGGCCCGTACGCGCCTTACGGACGACGTCGACTAAATAATAAAAAAATATTATTTAGTCGACGTCGTCCGTAAGGCGCGTACGGGCCTAACGGGCAACGACGGACTTAGTTTCGACGCTCGTTAGGCCCGTACGCGCCTTACGGACGACGTCGACTAAATAATTAAAAAATTATTATTTAGTCGACGTCGTCCGTAAGGCGCGTACGGGCCTAACGAGCGTCGAAACTAAGTCCGTCGTTGCCCGTTAGGCCCGTACGCGCCTTACGGATGACGTCGACTAAATAATAAAAAAAATATTTGACACTTCAAACCTGGAAACATTTGTGTCAATTTCTGAAACACAAGGGACCATTTTATTAAATCCTGGAAACACCAGGGACCATTTTTGTAAATTTATCAAACCTCAGGGACCAATTTTGTAAACACATCAAACCTCAGGGACCATTTTTGTAAATTTATCATCCGTAAGGCGCGTACGGGCCTAACGGGCAACGACGGACTTAGTTTCGACGCTCGTTAGGCCCGTACGCGCCTTACGGACGACGTCGACTAAATAATATTTTTTTTATTATTTAGTCGACGTCGTCCGTAAGGCGCGTACGGGCCTAACGCGCGTCGAAACTAAGTCCGTCGTTGCCCGTTAGGCCCGTACGCGCCTTACGGATGACGTCGACTAAATAATAAAAAAATATTTGACACTTCAAACCTGGAAACATTTTTGTCAATTTCTGAAACACAAGGGACCATTTTATTAAATCCTGGAAACACCAGGGACCATTTTTGTAAATTTATCAAACCTCAGGGACCAATTTTGTAAACACATCAAACCTCAGGGACCATTTTTGTAAATTTATCATCCGTAAGGCGCGTACGGGCCTAACGGGCAACGACGGACTTAGTTTCGACGCTCGTTAGGCCCGTACGCGCCTTACGGACGACGTCGACTAAATAATATTTTTTTTATTATTTAGTCGACGTCGTCCGTAAGGCGCGTACGGGCCTAACGAGCGTCGACACTAAGCCCGTCGTTAAAATTTTAACGACGGCCTTAGTTTCGACGCTCGTTAGGCCCGTACGCGCCTTACGGACGACGTCGACTAAATAATATTTTTTTTATTATTTAGTCGACGTCGTCCGTAAGGCGCGTACGGGCCTAACGAGCGTCGAAACTAAGCCCGTCGTTAAACGGACTTAGTTTCGACGCTCGTTAGGCCCGTACGCGCCTTACGGACGACGTCGACTAAATAATAAAAAAAAATATTATTTAGTCGACGTGCCGTACGCGCCTTACGGATGACGTCGACTAAATAATAAAAAAAATATTATTTAGTCGACGTCGTCCGTAAGGCGCGTACGGGCCTAACGAGCGTCGACTAAATAATATTTTTTTTATTATTTAGTCGACGTCGTCCGTAAGGCGCGTACGGGCCTAACGAGCGTCGAAACTAAGTCCGTAACGACGGACTTAGTTTCGACGCTCGTTAGGCCCGTACGCGCCTTACGGACGACGTCGACTAAATAATATTTTTTTTATTATTTAGTCGACGTCGTCCGTAAGGCGCGTACGGGCCTAACGAGCGTTGAAACTAAGTCCGTACGCGCCTTACGGACGACGCTCGTTAGGCCCGTACGCGCCTTACGGACGACGTCGACTAAATAATATTTTTTTATTATTTAGTCGACGTCATCCGTAAGGCGCGTACGGGCCTAACGGGCAACGACGGACTTAGTTTCGACGCTCGTTAGGCCCGTACGCGCCTTACGGACGACGTCGACTAAATAATATTTTTTTTATTATTTAGTCGACGTCGTCCGTAAGGCGCGTACGGGCCTAACGCGCGTCGAAACTAAGTCCGTCGTTGCCCGTTAGGCCCGTACGCGCCTTACGGATGACGTCGACTAAATAATAAAAAAAATATTTGACACTTCAAACCTGGAAACATTTTTGTCAATTTCTGAAACACAAGGGACCATTTTATTAAATCCTGGAAACACCAGGGACCATTTTTGTAAATTTATCAAACCTCAGGGACCAATTAGTCGACGCTCGTTAGGCCCGTACGCGCCTTACGGACGACGTCGACTAAATAATATTTTTTTATTATTTAGTCGACGTCATCCGTAAGGCGCGTACGGGCCTAACGGGCAACGACGGACTTAGTTTCGACGCTCGTTAGGCCCGTACGCGCCTTACGGACGACGTCGACTAAATAATATTTTTTTTATTATTTAGTCGACGTCGTCCGTAAGGCGCGTACGGGCCTAACGCGCGTCGAAACTAAGTCCGTCGTTGCCCGTTAGGCCCGTACGCGCATTACGGATGACGTCGACTAAATAATAAAAAAAAATATTTGACACTTCAAACCTGGAAACATTTTTGTCAATTTCTGAAACACAAGGGACCATTTTATTAAATCCTGGAAACACCAGGGACCATTTTTGTAAATTTATCAAACCTCAGGGACCAATTTTGTAAACACATCAAACCTCAGGGACCATTTTTGTAAATTTATCATCCGTAAGGCGCGTACGGGCCTAACGGGCAACGACGGACTTAGTTTCGACGCTCGTTAGGCCCGTACGCGCCTTACGGACGACGTCGACTAAATAATATTTTTTTTATTATTTAGTCGACGTCGTCCGTAAGGCGCGTACGGGCCTAACGAGCGTCGAAACTAAGCCCGTCGTTAAAATTTTAACGACGGCCTTAGTTTCGACGCTCGTTAGGCCCGTACGCGCCTTACGGACGACGTCGACTAAATAATATTTTTTTTATTATTTAGTCGACGTCGTCCGTAAGGCGCGTACGGGCCTAACGAGCGTCGAAACTAAGCCCGTCGTTAAACGGACTTAGTTTCGACGCTCGTTAGGCCCGTACGCGCCTTACGGACGACGTCGACTAAATAATAAAAAAAATATTATTTAGTCGACGTGCCGTACGCGCCTTACGGATGACGTCGACTAAATAATAAAAAAAATATTATTTAGTCGACGTCGTCCGTAAGGCGCGTACGGGCCTAACGAGCGTCGACTAAATAATATTTTTTTTATTATTTAGTCGACGTCGTCCGTAAGGCGCGTACGGGCCTAACGAGCGTCGAAACTAAGTCCGTAACGACGGACTTAGTTTCGACGCTCGTTAGGCCCGTACGCGCCTTACGGACGACGTCGACTAAATAATATTTTTTTTTATTATTTAGTCGACGTCGTCCGTAAGGCGCGTACGGGCCTAACGAGCGTTGAAACTAAGTCCGTAACGACAAAACACTTTAAATAACCTGCCAGAATTTTTTATAACCTGCCTATCGTATCCACAATATAACATTTCAAAATATGTGAAACTGTTTACACCGAAGTTTGATATATACATTACAAAATACATAACAAAGTTTTGTACATACATAACAAAATGATATAATACTACTGTTGCTGCTCCTGATGCTGCTGCTGCTGCTGCTGCTGCTGCTGATGCTGATCCCATTCCGCATCCGCAATGAAGGGTAGTGGAGGTAACCCGTCATGCTGTCGCTGCTGCTGCAGCGCCGCAGCCACCCACTCTAACAAATAATTGTTTCTTTCAACGTTTCGAAGCAGCCGCTCATGTGACGGGTCAGCACCGGGCCAAACATGGCGTGGGAACTGGGGCGCCCCGGGTGGTCCACGCGGCTGTGGTGGCTGCGGAATAACGGCGGCCGGCACATGCGGCTGCGGCGGCTCCGGATCGTGCGGGGGATAAATCAGAGGGAAGTCTTCTGGCAGTTTCGCAAGCTGGTATTGCGTGCCGTCCAGTTTCTTTAACCGCTTCCCGCATGAAAAGTCTTTGGTAATTTGCATCTCGTTTACTGTGTTCATCCCCATCCGCTTTGGCTGTGTCACCGGGCCTACACGGCCGCGGTCGTTCTCCGGATGATAGCCCAACGAATGGGCTATCTTGGTCACGTAGGCGCCGCCGAATAGCATTCCGCGCTCCTGTCGATGATGCGCGGAGGCGAAATACTGCGCCAACCCGTAGGCGAGAGCGCACGGCCTCTTGTATAAGAGGCAATATAAAAAGAACAAGTCACCACTCGTACACCACTCCCGGCTTTTGTTTCGAGCAGTGATCGAAGTGGAAATCATCTTGTGCAAATACCTACGTAAATGGAAACCAGTCAGTAAATAATAATCAGACGACATCGATTAAATGAGGATAAAAAAACAATATATTTTTGACTCGTTAAGGATTTTGACGCACGTAACGGACCTATACGCCTTACGAGGGTCAAAACTAAGATCGTCGTTAAATTATATTTTTTTATTATTTAGTCGAAGTCGAACCGTAAGGCGCGTATGTCCCTAACGAGCGTCGAAACTAAGTTCGTCGTTAAAATATAAAACGACGAACTTAGTTTCGACGTTCGTTAGGGACCTACGCGCCTTACGGTTCGACTTCGACTAAATAATAAAAAAAATATATATTTTAATGACGAACTTAGTTTCGACGCTCGTTAGGACCGTACGCGCCTTACGAGCGTCGAAACTAAGATCGTCGCGTAGGTCCCTAACGGGCGTTTAAACGGCTGCAAACGCAGCCGCAAACGGCAGCGATTTCGCTGCCGTTTGCGGCTGCGTTTGCAGTCGTAAACGGGCGTTTAAACGGCTGCAAACGCAGCCCCAAACGGCTGACGGTTTAGACGTCGTTCAAACGCCGGTTACGGTTCGACTTCGACTAAAAAATTAAAAAAAAATATGTTTAAAAAAAATTTCTGTTTAAAAAGAAATTTGGTTTAAATGGTCCTTGGAGTTTCAAAAATTGACACAAATGGTCCATTTTTTTATATATTTACACTTGGGTCCCTGAAGTTTCAATTCTTTACAAAAATGGTCCCTGATGTTTCAAAAATTGACACAAGTGGTCCCTAACGAGCGTCGAAACTAAGTTCGTCGTTAAAATATAAAACGACAAACTTAGTTTCGACGCTCGTTAGAGACCTACGCGCCTTACGGTTCGACTTCGACTAAATAATAAAAAATATATATTTTAACGACGAACTTAGTTTCGACGCTCGAACGGACCTACGCGCTTTACGAGCGTCAAAACTAAGATCGTCGTTAAATTATACTTTTTTTATTATTTAGTCGAAGTCGATCCGTAAGGCGCGTAGGTCCCTAACGAGCGTCGAAACTAAGTTTGTCGTTAAAATATAAAACGACGAACTTAGTTTCGACGTTCGTTAGGGACCTACGCGCCTTACGGTTCGACTTTGACTAAATAATAAAAAAATATATATTTTAATGACGAACTTAGTTTCGACGCTCGTTAGGACCGTACGCGCCTTACGAGCGTCGAAACTAAGATCGTCGCGTAGGTCCCTAACGGCGTTTAAACGGCTGCAAACGCAGCCGCAAACGGCTGCGTTTTCGCTGCCGTCTGCGGCGGCATTTGCAGCCGTAACCGGGCGTTTAAACGGCTGCAAACGCAGCCCCAAACGGCTGCGAAATCGCTGCCCTTTGGGGCTGTGTTTGCAGCCGTTTAAACGCCGGTTTACGGCTGCAAACCCAGCCCCAAACGGCTGCCGGTTTAGACATCGTTCAATTTTTTACAAAAACGGCTGACGGTTTGATATATTTACACTTTGTTCCCTAAAGTTTCTATTTTTTACAAAAATGGTCCCTGATGTTTCAAAAATTGACAAAAATCAACTAAATAATTAAAAAAAGAAATTTTCTTTTAAAAAAATCTGTTTAAAAAAAACTGTTTAATAACTAACGTACCTGAAGAGCGGATCCTCAATCAGCGTACTCCTCCCCTTGGATTGGTGGTGGTCCCAATGACGGATGTCCGCGATCAGATCCCAAAACCCTAATAGCGTGGGTTTATCAATCATTACGAGCCCCTGTTTACACGAATGTTTATTAAACGTTAAATTAATATTAAATCTTAAATGTTATATATTAAAAATAATAATAATAACAATACAAAATTTGTGTTAAACGTACCTTCGTATAAAGATCCGTAGCAATCTCAGCCTCCGTATACAAACCGCTATGCACCGCAAACTGTGCAAGTGACATTTCGCGCGCCTGGCCAGCCATGCGAAAAGAAACCTCGGGCGGGGGAGGGGGCTGCGCGGGGTCCACAACCTCATTTGGCCGACGAGGATGAAACGCGAACGACGATAGAAACTCGACTAGTATCTCCCTGTAGGTCGGCGTAAACGATAGCTCAAACAGACGATCCCACGGTGAATCAACGGGAACAAACCCCCGCACCCAATCTTCAACCTCAAGCTTCCGGAGGGTTTTCCACGAAACCGCAAAATGTTCACCAATATGCATCTTCCGAAGCTTCTCGCAACGGAGAGCAGCCTCGGACTCGTCCGGAAACTCCAAATACGGGTGATTCTCTAGAGGATCCGGCGGTGGACGCGCCCGCCGTTTCCGCTGCGGCTGCTCCGGAATATCTCCTTCGAAATCCATTTCCTCCATTTTTCTGTTTTTAAAAAAAAAAAAAAAACAATTTAAGTTTAAGTTTAAAAAAATATATATTTTCTGTTTAAAAATATATATTTTCTGTTTACACAGCAAAACCATGGCACAAGTGAAAGCATAAAGACATTTTAAATGTTATTAGACTAGTTATGTACTTAGTTGTAACTATTATAATCAGAACGGGTCCGGGTCGGATCGGGTCCGGGTCAGAACCTGGAAATATTTTGCTGTGTAAACAAAATTGGTCCCTGAGGTTTGATAAATTTACAAAAATGGTCCCTGGTGTTTCCAGGATTTAATAAAATGGTCCCTTATGTTTCAGAAATTGACACAAATGTTTCCAGGTTTGAAGTGTCAATTATTTTTTTTATTATTTAGTCGACGTCATCCGTAAGGCGCGTACGGGCCTAACGGGCAACGACGGACTTAGTTTCGACGCTCGTTAGGCCCGTACGCGCCTTACGGACGACGTCGACTAAATAATAATAAGTCCGTCGTTGCCCGTTAGGCCCGTACGCGCCTTACGGATGACGTCGACTAAATAATATTTTTTTATTATTTAGTCGACGTCGTCCGTAAGGCGCGTACGGGCTTAACGAGCGCCGAAACTAAGCCCGTCGTTAAATTTAACGACGGGCTTAGTTTCGGCGCTCGTTAGGCCCGTACGCGCCTTACGGACGACGTCGACTAAATAATAAAAAAAATATTATTTAGTCGACGTCATCCGTAAGGCGCGTACGGGCCTAACGGGCAACGACGGACTTAGTTTCGACGCTCGTTAGGCCCTTCGCGCCTTACGGACGACGTCGACTAAATAATATTTTTTTTATTATTTAGTCGACGTCGTCCGTAAGGCGCGTACGGGCCTAACGAGCGTCGAAACTAAGTCCGTCGTTGCCCGTTAGGCCCGTACGCGCCTTACGGATGACGTCGACTAAATAATAAAAAAAATATTTGACACTTCAAACCTGGAAACATTTGTGTCAATTTCTGAAACACAAGGGACCATTTTATTAAATCATGGAAACACCAGGGACCATTTTTGTAAATTTATCAAACCTCAGGGACCAATTTTGTAAACACATCAAACCTCAGGGACCATTTTTGTAAATTTATCATCCGTAAGGCGCGTACGGGCCTAACGGGCAACGACGGACTTAGTTTCGACGCTCCTTAGGCCCGTACGCGCCTTACGGACGACGTCGACTAAATAATAAAAAAATATTATTTAGTCGACGTCGTCCGTAAGGCGCGTACGGGCCTAACGAGCGTCGAAACTAAGTCCGTCGTTGCCCGTTAGGCCCGTACGCGCCTTACGGATGACGTTCGTAAGGCGCGTACGGGCCTAACGGGCAACGACGGACTTAGTTTCGACGCTCGTTAGGCCCGTACGCGCCTTACGGACGACGTCGACTAAATAATATTTTTTTATTATTTAGTCGACGTCGTCCGTAAGGCGCGTACGGGCCTAAGGAGCGTCGAAACTAAGTCCCTCGTTGCCCGTTAGGCCCGTACGCGCCTTACGGATGATAAATTTACAAAAATGGTCCCTGAGGTTTGATGTGTTTACAAAATTGGTCCCTGAGGTTTGATAAATTTAAAAAAAAATGGTCCCTGAGGTTTGATAAATTTACAAAAATGGTCACTGTAAACCCTAATCAAACAAATCAAACAAATACCCCTAATTCACTGTAAACCCTTATCAAAAAAATCAAACAAACACCCCTAATTCACTGTAAACCCTAATCAAACAAATCAAACAAACACCCCTAATTCACTGTAAACCCTAATTTACCTATGATACAGCCCTAATTTACGGATAAAATACTAAAAAAATCAAAATTACTTAAATAGGTTGAGTATATACCTCGTTTATACTTCGAATTCGCGTGTATACGGTCGGAAATACGTAGTCGCCTTCGTAAGGGTTCGAAGAGGTTTTGTGTGTAATTTGGGGAAGAACATACGCTGCGTAGGGGTTTTCCTGATTTATATCAGAACCTATACGCATCGTAGAGATCAATACGAAGCGTATGCAAAAGTCTGAAATTACCATTTCGCCCTTCTATCAGTGCTATACGGGGCTTAATATAAGGGCAAAAAGGTCATTGTCCACTTCTATATACGCTTCGTATTGAGCTCTACGATACGTATATAAGAGGTCATCACAATGACCTTTATACCCTTCTGTTTAGCCTATACGAAGCATGTGTAGAAGGGTATAAAGGTCATTATAATGACAATTATATACGCATCGTAGAGATCCATACGAAGCGTATATAAAGGTCCGAAAATGACCTTTTTGCCCTTATATTTAGCCCCGTATAGCCCTAACAGAAGGGCAAAATCGTAATTTAACATATTTATATTTTCAAACTTCAATTTGGGGGGAAAATTGTCCGCCTTTGACATACGATGCGTATTGATCAATACGCTGCCTTGTTTTGTCTCATTTTACCTTTTTACCCTTGTTCTGAGGCTAAAGGAAGCCAAAAGAGGGGCTTTATTGTCATTTGGTTAACATACGATGCGTAGGGATCCCTACGCACCTTATAAGACCTTTTTTTTTTTTTTTTCTTGGTTTGTATTTAGAGAAACTAAAAATAATCCAAAAATTATGTTTATAAAATTATAAATTATAAATTATAAATTATAAATTATAAATTATAAATTATAAATTATAAATTATAAATTATAAATTATAAATTATAAATTATAAATTATAAATTATAAATTATAAATTATAAATTATAAATTATAAATTATAAATGAATTAAAAATGATATTATTTGAATTATAAAAATTAAAAATGATAAAAACTTTATAAATTAAAAAATTTCTACAATTTACAAAAATACAAGTTTCCGCTTAATCTTCGATAACATTTAAACTCGGTTCTCTGTCTTTGTCTCGGTCTGATTTAGGATGCATTAACTCGTAGTAGTGCTCTAACCGCGGTGTATACATTTCTTCCCACCGTTTCGCAGCTATTGATCGATGTGCCGACCACAGCGGGTTCACTAAAGGCATGGGGTAGTCTCCTTCCAACTTAGCATGTATGAAGTGTCCCCCGTGAACATGTATAAGCGGTATCGCTTGAGGTCGTGGATCTAGTGGGGCATCCGTTAATGGGAAGATGGTAGAGCTCCATTCAATGCTTAGCACGTGGAGGACAATATTATACCTTTGCGCTATGAGAAGCCCTACCTGGGGCATTTCCATCCAGTGACTTTCATCGCACCCTTTCACTGAATGCCATTCGATGCTCTTACGTATTCGTTTAAAGTCTCCTTCGTTATATGTTTCGAATACATGCTTCCAACGCGGTTTGTTATGGTCAATCTCCAGTAGTAAATCTCTTCGAATATTGGGCCATGCGTGTTCCGTAAAACCTAACCCGACAGCCACAGACCTGTACCCACAATGACCGTCTGGGGTCACATCTTGTATACGCGATATGTAAGAGCGAAACTCTGATGGAATTTGATTCTTAAACCTCTTAATGCACAACAAGTGCTCGTCCCCCTTTATTAATGGAAAAACCTTATCATCCCTCGTCTCCTTCTTTTTAGAACTTGTTGAACTGTTTGGTTGCATTTTAGGTTTTTCAGACTTCATAAACGAACCAGTTCCACGAGAGCCCTCTGACGGTACGTATGAGCTGTGTCGGGGTAAATCGTACCTATGCTTGGGGGAAGCGGTAATTACGTTGCTGTCCTCGCCATAGGAGCTGTATCTCGCAGCTTGGTCTAACCTCGCAGCTTCATCTAGCCTTTCTTGTACTTTCTTTGATGTAGGCCGACCGCGAGTGTTTTGCTGGACGATCGGTGGTTTCTTGGTTGACGATTTCGGGGTGAAAACCGCTTTTATCTTTGAAAGCATACTCTTTTGCTGAACGGGGGACTGCGCCTCTAAATGTTGCCGCACATTATTGAGCTCTGCTACAATATCGACCTCCTCGTCTACCAGTTTACAAGGGAGCAAGTCAAGCTTACGCCAGAATACATCTATCTCGTCGAGTTGTATTATATGCCCTGCACAGTTAAGTTAATACGGTGTGAGAAACAGCTAAATCGTACAAAATAACAAAAGGTTTGTGGTTTTAATATTTTTTACCTGTACGTGTGTAGTTTTCCAGCCTACAAGCACACGGCAATCCTTTGCTAAGCCACATATGGCAACCACATGATGCGTTAAGTTTCCACAACACATCCATCTTCCTCAGTAGCTCTTTTTCCAGCAAATCAAGTGCTTCATGGGAAACCTTTCCACGTAGGTTGTCCAACATTCGGTGTCTGTGGTGGTTCATCGTTTTTTCGATGCTCTCAGTGAAATTTTTTTGTATTTCATCGTACTGAGTTTCAACTATATCAATGATGCATCTTGCTATTCGCTCCAATGAACTCCCGCGCGTAATGTATCTTTTTAAATTTGCGTGCTGGCTCTCAACTCTGTTGGTGGTGCGCTGACCAAAGTTGCGACACTTATCGGTCCACGCTTAAACGAACATTTCTTTATAGTCTTTGAGCCAGTTTTCGTAGACGTAATCATAGACACCTGTAAAAATAAAATAATGAAATGTAAAAGCGTGTGTGAAATATAATAGATTGGGTGAGTCGTTTGTTGAAGGAACACTTACTTTCTCGGTTGGCAACCACGAGTCGGTTATACATTTTCTCCAAGTTGTACTTGTACATGGGCTCTGATGAAGATTCGCACAATGTCCGTCAGTACGACATAAATTTCCCTCAATCTTCTTTATCGAACCCTGACTTGCACTTTCTAGCTATATTTTGTTGGATGTGAAAGTGGCATAGAAGCCTTTTTGCGTTCGGGAATACTTTAGAACACGCGTTTATTAGGGCAAGCTCCCTATCCGTGACTATCACACGCGGCATCATACATTCATGCAATATTGACTTGATCCGCTCAAGCACCCACACGTAGTTACCCCTTCGTTCTTTACAAATAACGGCATGTGCGATACAAAAAGACTTCCCAGTCGACGTCATACCCACAACCTTGACAAATGGCATGTTGTAGAGGTTTGTTTTGTAGGTCGCGTCGATCAACATCACGTGCGGGAATGCACGCCACATAGTGATTGAATAAGGATGAACAAAGAAAATCTCTGTTACGACATCTGTTTTGGGATCTTGTCGGGTGTCGTAAATGAATCGGCGGTCATGCAGCAGGCTTTCCAGTGCCTGAATAGGATTCTTTCCGTCCATATTGTCGCTCTAATTTTTTGTACCGCATTTTGCACGTCTTTCTGAACGTGCAGGCTGTCGGGGAACTGCTTTCTTAGGGTTTGAAATATGATACGTGGCTCCATGTTTTGAGTAGTTAGCTGCTCCACTAGCTTGTATTCGGCTTTAGTAAATCTTCGCACAAAAGCGTGGCCCAACAGACTCGTCGTAGGTTCGTGGTTATGGTTCGCACAGTCCACTTTTAACTCCCACGTGTCGTTCGTCACGTCCCGGATGGCGAGTAATGAAAATGGGCAGCCGATTTTTTTGCTACCAGCTTTCCTAACTGTTGCTTTACTACGGTGTTCACCACTACGGTCGCACACAAGCCATACCATCCCAGTAGTACCGCCAATATTTTTTGATCGGCGGGTAACAATTACGTAACCATTATCCTTTCCCATTTCTTGTACCCAATTCTTCAAATCAGTTAGAGACATGAAACGCTAAAAAAAGTTACGTTAATAATAATATAATCGAAACTTCAGGGACCATTTGTGTCAAAAAGACATTAATAATAATAATAACAATAATAATAATAATAATAATAATAATAATAATAATAATAATAATAATAATATAATCGAAACTCATACTTCAGGTACTAATATGGTTATTATTGAAACTATTTTAACAGAATGATTTAACAAGGTTAACTTTCATATAAAGATTTCATCTTTAAACACTAACTCAGTTAGCATACTTAACTGAACAGTATAGGGACCATTTGTGTCAATTTTTGAAACTTCAGGGACTATTTTTGTCAATTTTCGAAACTTCAGGGACCATTTTTGTCAATTTTCGAAAGTTCAGGGACCATTTTTGTCAATTTTCAAAAGTTCAGGGACCATTTTTGCAATTTTCGAAAGTTCAGGGACCATTTTTATCAATTTTCAAAAGTTCAGGGACCATTTTTGTCAATTTTCGAAACTTCAGGGACCATTTTTGTCAATTTTCAAAACTTTAGGGACTGTTTTGTCAATTTTTTGAAACTTCAGGGACTATTTTCGTAAAATTTGAAACTTCAGGGACTTTTTATTGTTTTTGGCACTTAACTGGACTAACTGAGTTCTCTAACTCAGTTAGTGGTCCCTTGTATTAAATGCTAACCTAGTTAGGATATAACTATGATTTAACTAACTAAGTTAGGTTTAAACTAACCATTTTGTTAATTAGACTAACTAGATTATTATTATAAAAAGAATACAATTTTTAATAATAATAATAATAATTATAATTATAATATTTTTAACAACAACAATAATAATAATAATAATAATAATAATAATAATAATAATAATAATAATAATAATAATAATAATAATAATTACAATTATAATTATAATTAAAGTATTTTAACAATAATAACAATAATAATAATTATTATAATTATATTATTTTTAACAATAATAATAATAATAATAATAACAATTATAATTATAATAATAATAACAATAATTATTTTAATGTGATACCTCATTTACTTGAAATGGATTGCCCGGGGTAGATGGTTCATAAAGTGATGTGTTACGGGACTCATAACCATATCCACCATGTTCTTCGTATCCACCGTATCCAACTTCATCCCTAGATCTATCGTATACACTGTAACCACCTTCACCCCCGTATCCACTGTAACCACCGTCACCCCCATATCTATCGTATCCACCGTAGCCCCCATATCCACTGTAACACCACCTTCACCCCCGTATCCACCATCACCACCGTATCCACTGTAACTTCCGTATCCACCTTCATCCCCGTAGACCCCATAACCCGGATACGATTGCTGCGACGGGTAATATGGTTCATCAACAGGTGCATTCTCAACACCGTATGTGACAACTCGTACTTTTCCGTCTCGTACATTGCGTGTAACCATCGAACTAGTGTGATTACGTGATCATATTAATTGAACAAATGTTGTGTTATGTGCTTGATGTTTACTATTTGTACATGTATGAATCGGACCGCACAACACACCCACACTCGCACAAGCCCATTCGGGCCTTATACTTTGCACACGGGTTATTAGGGCAGCCCATGTGGGTTCGGCCCACTCCCCTTTAACCGTGTAAATCCCATAGTTGGGGATAGGTTTTGGTTAGTTGTCACAAACACAAAAACACACACAAACCCTAGAAGTTTTCCTCTCTCTCTCGGCTTGCTTGGAACCCGACGGCACACACACACACTTTGAAGCTTGTGAAACGAATCGATCCTCTACCTTCATCCGGTTAGTGATGATGTTATGTTTTTGGATTATTTGTGATATCATGTGATTGCTATCATTCGTTAGGCGATGTAACTAGGGTGTATGCTAGTAATATTGGTTGAATGTTGATGATAATTGGATTGTTAATCGGTTCTCATGAATGATTAAGATATACGGTTACTTGACATGAAATCGGTTATATGTATGTTTGTGTTATGAGGAATAATTCGGATGGGTTAATAGTCTGAATGTATGCAAACCGGGTAGGATGCATGATAGCTGATTTATGATTCGGTATGTTTTTATAATAATCTGATTTCCTGTTCTTGATGTTAATATGAACATGCTTGATACTCATGATTTGAAGTTGAATGAAATCGGAATTAACTGTGATTGATCGAAATTGTGAAACTGCCTAAGTTGTTTGCTAGAATCACGGATAAGTCAATGCAGGAAATATGGAAACCAGTTACACACGCGGTTGCGACTCGGCATCACTCGTTGCGAGTCGGAACCCCACTCGAGACCACAACCGCATGAACCGTAACCACGGTTGCGAGTCAGATTGCGACTCGTAACCAGACCATGATGAACCGAGATCACCATTGCGACTCGCAACCAGCTGTTGCGACTCGTAATCTCCGGTTGCGACTCGAGATCCCCGTTGCGAGTCGAGATCACCATCGTTTACACGCACACTGTTGGGCCTTCACTGTCACGGGCCCAATCTATTGAGCCCAACGATTTGAATTGTGGACTGTTTATTAACGGACTTGTATGTGTTTGCTATTTGGGCCGATTGGGGAATCTGAACTGTTTTGTTATTGGGCTGCTTATGTCATTGGGCCGGGTATGATCGGACTAAGAACAATTGGATCCTCACATGCTATATCTTATCTGCTTACGTGCGTACATGTTTGCCATGACTATACGTGGTTACTACATACGTGTTATATACGAACCTGACTCGTATAACAACCATGCTAGGACGTGATTGACAAATTACTAGCTTATCTATACTCTTTGTGTATCTGCCGAGCAAACCAAGGTGAGTTCACACAGCCAAGGCATGGGATTCCCGGGTTGGGAATTGGGTTGGATATGTTGGATATGGAATGATTACTCGTACTTACGCATATACCAGACTATAGACCATCGTCCTCAGGTTAGTCAGGACACGTTACGTAAAGCCTACGTAACCCAGTATATTTGCCATATGTCTCCCGGGTCGGGAGGACACGTTACGTAAAGCCTACGTAACCCAATACCATCTACTGGCTTCCAGGTCGGAAGGCCACGCTGCGTAAAGCCTACGTAGCCCCCACGCGTACCACTGTCCTCGGGGAAGGGCACGTCACGTAAAGCCTACGTGACCCTGTACGTTTTCCTGTTCTCGGTAAAGAAGAACACATGGTCGGATGTTAGTCTAGTAAGTACCGTTAATGAGAAGCCCTCATTAACCAGGATGAACATGGGAAGCCCCCACTTTTATTACACACTAGTATGGGAAGCCCCCACTAGCTATACTTATGCATTACACAATGAACTTACTTTCTGTGAACTCGCTCAACTAGTTTGTTGATTATTTGCTGCATGCCTTGCAGGACCTTAGGTATACTTGGAGCTTGCACAAGGAAGGAGCAGGTCGTTGTGGCAGATGGATCATGAACATTATTGAACTTAAAACTTTATTTGGGTTTACTTTACATTGCTTCCGCTACTTAAAACAGTATTTGGTTTTGAAACATCAATCATGTCATGGAGACTTACGTTAATTACTTTTATATTAAATGCTATGTTTGATATGATTGATGGCTTGATCCTGGTCAGTCACGCTCCCAAGCGGTGGTATTCCGCGGGTGGATTTTGGGGGTGTGACAGATTGGTATCAGAGCCATTGGTTATAGAGAACTTGGTTTTAATATGGGGAAAACGTTTTTATTAAAACCGGACTATAACCAGAACAGTGCTCTCAATGATCCACAACGACGCTTCGCTCCACGTGCAAGACTCGACATCCTAGGTAATAAGGTTTATGTTTATTGCCTGTTTGCTAGAACTGCTTAGAACTTTGCTCGCATTACGCTTAGATACACATGCTTTGATTTCATGAGAACACCTATATGCCTACGCTTTTCTGTCATCGCCCTACTCGCGAACCATTCTTATGTATGCTACTTGTTACTATGAAGATCAATGGCCGCACGAATTAACATGACTCAAGCCCAGCTAGAGGCTCTCATTGCTGCGGCAGTTGCAGCCGCCCAAGCAGGTCAACCCGCTCAGCAGCAGCCTGGGTGCACCTTCAAGAACTTCATGGAATGTCGTCCTAGCTCGTTTAGTGGCACAGAGGGAGCAGTTGGACTCCTCCACTGGTTTGAAAAGCTCGAGTCGGTTTTCGAAATGTGCGAATGCCCTGAGGCTCGCAGGGTGAAGTTCGCCACTGGCACACTTGAAGGGATTGCGCTCACTTGGTGGAACGCACAAGTGCAGATTTTAGGGTTGGCAGCTGCTAACGCCACCCCATGGAACGACTTTAAGGAACTCATCAAGCGTGAGTATTGCACGCGGGAAGACATACACAAGCTGGAAGATGAGCTTTATAACTTGAAAATGGTTGGATCGGAAATCGAAGCGTATACCAAACGGTCCAATGAGCTGGCCGTTCTGTGTCCAACTATGGTGGACCCTCCATACAAGCGCATTGAGTTGTATCTCAAGGGATTGGCGCCAGAAATTCAGAGCCACGTGACGTCGGCTAATCTCGAAAACATTCAGGAAATACAGCGTCTCGCTCACCGTATCACCGATCAGGCAGTGGAACAGAATAGATTGCCCAAGCGTGTTAATGCTACTGCTAATGTCACCACCTCAGTTACTCCTGCTACGTCTGGTGACAGTAAAAGGAAATGGGATGGGGATTCCAGCAAAGGTTCGGCATTTGTTCAGCCACAATCTCAGCAGCAGAAGATCGATCACTATCAGAGTCCCAGTCAGCAATCCTCTGGTGGTCACAGGCAGAGGAGATATCAGGGTAGTCAACCCAGGTGCCACAACTGTAACAGGCATCACCACGGCCCATGTAACAAGGGTCGTTGTCAAAGGTGTCTCAAAATGGGTCACGAGGCCAAAGACTGCAGGAGCCCTCGTCCTGCGAATCAGAACCAGCAGCCTCAGCAACCAGCTCCACAAAACCAGCAGCAGCAGCAGCAGCCACAGCGTGGAAACCGGGGGTGTTTCCAGTGTGGGGCTGAAGGTCATTTCAAACGCGATTGTCCTCAGTTAAACCCGAACCGCAACAACAATAACAACCAGGGCAACGGGAACAACAACGGTGGAAACAACAACAACAACAACGGCAATGAAGCTCGTGGTCGCGCTTTTGTGCTAGGTCGAGGCGACGCAGTGAACGATCCCAACGTTGTCATGGGTAAGTTTCTCCTCGACAATATTTACGTTACTGTTTTGTTTGATTCGGGTGCGGATACAAGCTATATGTCTGTGAAAATGTGTCAACTGCTAAAACGTGCACCAACACTTTTACCCACCAAACATGTAGTAGAGTTAGCTAACGGTAAAAGTCTAGAAGCCACGCACGTAGTTCAGGGTTGTAATCTTATCCTAGCTGGCCAAGCCTTCTCTATTGATCTCATTCCCATAGTTTTGGGTAGTTTCGACGTCGTGATTGGGATGGATTGGTTATCCCAACACCAGGCAGAAATCTTATGCAGCGAAAAGGTTATTCGCATTCCTCGTTCTAGTCAGGAACCTCTAGAAGTTCAAGGTGACAAGAGTGGTGCAGTGGTCAGCATCATCTCTTTCTTGAAGGCTCAGAAATGCTTACGTAAGGGGCACGCTGCCATTCTGGCACTCGTTACAGATGCATCGGCGAAAGAAAAGAAATTGGAGGATATTCCAATTGTACGTGATTACCCTCAGGTGTTTCCTGAAGACTTACCTGGCTTACCGCCTCATCGTCAGGTCGAATTTCAGATCGAGCTCGCTCCAGGAGCAGCACCCATAGCTCGCGCACCATATCGCCTAGCTCCATCGGAATTGGAGGAATTGTCAAAGCAATTACAAGAGCTCTTGGAAAAGGGTTTCATACGACCAAGCTCTTCGCCTTGGGGAGCTCCAGTACTTTTCGTGAAAAAGAAGGATGGTACGTTCAGGATGTGTATAGACTACAGGGAACTGAACAAGGTGACGGTGAAGAACCGTTATCCTCTTCCACGCATAGACGACTTATTCGACCAATTGCAAGGGTCGTGTTACTACTCGAAGATAGACTTGAGGTCTGGGTACCATCAGTTGAGAGTCCGGGATGAGGACGTCTCCAAGACAGCCTTCAGAACTCGTTACGGTCACTACGAGTTTCTCGTCATGCCATTCGGGTTAACGAACGCGCCTGCGGTATTTATGGATCTTATGAACAGGGTGTGCAAACCCTATCTCGACAAGTTCGTCATTGTGTTCATCGACGACATCCTGATTTACTCCAAGAGTCAGGAGGAGCACGAGCAGCATCTTCGCCTTATTTTGGAACTCCTTCGGAAGGAACAGTTGTACGCCAAGCTTTCTAAATGCGACTTCTGGCTTCGTGAAGTCCACTTCTTAGGCCACGTGGTAAACAAGGATGGGATCCATGTCGATCCATCCAAGGTAGATTCGATCAGGAACTGGCCTGCACCGCGTACGCCAACGGAAATACGCCAATTCTTGGGTCTGGCAGGTTACTACAGACGGTTTATTAGAGACTTCTCGAAGATTGCTCAGCCGCTTACGCTACTGACACAGAAGGGTGTTACCTATCGCTGGGGAGAGCCCCAGGAGACTGCTTTTCAGCACCTAAAGGATAGACTTTGCAGTGCACCTATCCTCTCATTGCCGGAGGGCACAGATGACTTCGTGGTTTATTGTGATGCATCCATTCGGGGACTGGGATGTGTGTTAATGCAGCGCGACAAGGTTATTGCTTACGCCTCTCGTCAACTCAAGGTTCACGAACGGAACTACACGACGCACGATTTAGAGCTGGGAGCTGTTGTTTTTGCGCTTAAGATATGGCGACACTACCTGTACGGTACCAGGTGCACGATTTACACCGATCACAGGAGTCTCGAGCATATTCTTAAGCAGAAGGATTTGAACATGCGTCAACGACGATGGGTCGAGTTACTTAACGATTATGAATGCGCTATCAAGTATCATCCAGGCAAAGCCAATGTGGTGGCTGATGCCCTTAGTCGAAAGGACACTTTACCGAAGCGCGTGCGAGCACTACAGCTTACGATTCAGTCTAGCCTTCCTGCTCAGGTACGAGCTGCTCAGATAGAAGCACTGAAGCCCGAAAACGTCAAGGCTGAAGCCTTACGCGGCTCACGACAACAGATGGAACAGAAGGCAGATGGCGCTTACTATGTAACGGGCCGGATTTGGGTCCCTCTCTATGGCGGTCTACGCGAACTTGTAATGGATGAAGCTCACAAGTCTCGCTATTCGGTACATCCAGGGTCGGATAAAATGTACCACGATATCAGCACTACCTATTGGTGGCCTAGTATGAAGGCCCACATTGCTGCGTATGTTGGAAAATGCTTGACATGTGCAAGAGTCAAGGTCGAATATCAGAAACCAGCTGGTCTACTTCAGCAGCCTAAGATACCTCAGTGGAAATGGGAAGAAATTTCCATGGATTTCGTTACAGGCCTACCTAGATCCCAGCGTGGGAACGATACGATATGGGTCATAGTTGATCGACTCACCAAGTCTGCACACTTCCTGCCGATTAAGGAAACGGATAAGTTCTCCACTCTCGCAGACGTATATCTTAAAGAAGTTGTCTCGAGGCACGGGGTGCCCACGTCTATCATTTCGGATCGCGATGCACGATTCACGTCAGAACTTTGGCAAGCAATGCATAAATCTTTCGGCTCACGGTTAGACATGAGCACAGCATATCACCCTCAGACGGATGGGCAGTCTGAGCGAACGATTCAAACACTTGAAGACATGCTTCGGGCATGCGTTATCGACTTCGGCAACGGCTGGGAAAAGCACCTCCCTTTGGTGGAGTTCTCGTATAATAACAGTTATCACACCAGCATTCAAGCCGCTCCATTCGAGGCATTGTACGGGCGTAAATGCCGGTCACCTCTCTGTTGGGCAGAGGTGGGGGATAGTCAAATCACGGGTCCAGAGATTGTAGTGGACGCCACAGAAAAGATTGCACAAATACGACAACGCATGGCGGCAGCACGAGACCGTCAGAAAGCCTACGCGGACAAGCGTAGAAAGCCATTGGAATTTGAGGTCGGGGACCGGGTTTTATTGAAAGTCTCACCCTGGAAGGGTGTGGTTCGTTTTGGCAAACGGGGTAAACTGAATCCGCGATACGTCGGACCATTCGAAATATTAGAAAAGATTGGCAAAGTAGCCTACAAGTTGAAACTACCAGCTGAACTCGGGGCAGTTCACAATGTTTTTCACGTGTCGAACTTAAAGAAGTGCTTATCAGATGAAAACCTCATCATTCCTTTTAAGGAACTCACTATCGACGAGCGGTTGCAGTTCGTCGAGGAACCAGTTGAAATCACGGACCGGGATGTGAAGGTCCTCAAACACAAGAGAATCCCTCTTGTTCGAGTTCGTTGGAACTCCAAACGTGGTCCAGAGTACACCTGGGAACGCGAAGACAGGATGACAGAAAAGTACCCCCAGTTATTCGGGAACCAGGCAACCACTACTGAGGCTGAAGCTACTACTTCGGAATTTCGGGACGAAATTCCAGATCAACGGGGGGAGGATGTGACACCCCAGGAAAATCAGTGAACAGTACAGTTTACCTAGCTTCCTCAGTGAGTGCATACCAAATTTCGGGACGAAATTTCCAATTAGTTGGGGATAATGTGACAACTCGTACTTTACCGTCTCGTACATTGCGTGTAACCATCGAACTAGTGTGATTACGTGATCATATTAATTGAACAAATGTTGTGTTATGTGCTTGATGTTTACTATTTGTACATGTATGAATCGGACCGCACAACACACCCACACTCGCACAAGCCCATTCGGGCCTTATACTTTGCACACGGGTTATTAGGGCAGCCCATGTGGGTTCGGCCCACTCCCCTTTAACCGTGTAAATCCCATAGTTGGGGATAGGTTTTGGTTAGTTGTCACAAACACAAAAACACACACAAACCCTAGAAGTTTTCCTCTCTCTCTCGGCTTGCTTGGAACCCGACGGCACACACACACACTTTGAAGCTTGTGAAACGAATCGATCCTCTACCTTCATCCGGTTAGTGATGATGTTATGTTTTTGGATTATTTGTGATATCATGTGATTGCTATCATTCGTTAGGCGATGTAACTAGGGTGTATGCTAGTAATATTGGTTGAATGTTGATGATAATTGGATTGTTAATCGGTTCTCATGAATGATTAAGATATACGGTTACTTGACATGAAATCGGTTATATGTATGTTTGTGTTATGAGGAATAATTCGGATGGGTTAATAGTCTGAATGTATGCAAACCGGGTAGGATGCATGATAGCTGATTTATGATTCGGTATGTTTTTATAATAATCTGATTTCCTGTTCTTGATGTTAATATGAACATGCTTGATACTCATGATTTGAAGTTGAATGAAATCGGAATTAACTGTGATTGATCGAAATTGTGAAACTGCCTAAGTTGTTTGCTAGAATCACGGATAAGTCAATGCAGGAAATATGGAAACCAGTTACACACGCGGTTGCGACTCGGCATCACTCGTTGCGAGTCGGAACCCCACTCGAGACCACAACCGCATGAACCGTAACCACGGTTGCGAGTCAGATTGCGACTCGTAACCAGACCATGATGAACCGAGATCACCATTGCGACTCGCAACCAGCTGTTGCGACTCGTAATCTCCGGTTGCGACTCGAGATCCCCGTTGCGAGTCGAGATCACCATCGTTTACACGCACACTGTTGGGCCTTCACTGTCACGGGCCCAATCTATTGAGCCCAACGATTTGAATTGTGGACTGTTTATTAACGGACTTGTATGTGTTTGCTATTTGGGCCGATTGGGGAATCTGAACTGTTTTGTTATTGGGCTGCTTATGTCATTGGGCCGGGTATGATCGGACTAAGAACAATTGGATCCTCACATGCTATATCTTATCTGCTTACGTGCGTACATGTTTGCCATGACTATACGTGGTTACTACATACGTGTTATATACGAACCTGACTCGTATAACAACCATGCTAGGACGTGATTGACAAATTACTAGCTTATCTATACTCTTTGTGTATCTGCCGAGCAAACCAAGGTGAGTTCACACAGCCAAGGCATGGGATTCCCGGGTTGGGAATTGGGTTGGATATGTTGGATATGGAATGATTACTCGTACTTACGCATATACCAGACTATAGACCATCGTCCTCAGGTTAGTCAGGACACGTTACGTAAAGCCTACGTAACCCAGTATATTTGCCATATGTCTCCCGGGTCGGGAGGACACGTTACGTAAAGCCTACGTAACCCAATACCATCTACTGGCTTCCAGGTCGGAAGGCCACGCTGCGTAAAGCCTACGTAGCCCCCACGCGTACCACTGTCCTCGGGGAAGGGCACGTCACGTAAAGCCTACGTGACCCTGTACGTTTTCCTGTTCTCGGTAAAGAAGAACACATGGTCGGATGTTAGTCTAGTAAGTACCGTTAATGAGAAGCCCTCATTAACCAGGATGAACATGGGAAGCCCCCACTTTTATTACACACTAGTATGGGAAGCCCCCACTAGCTATACTTATGCATTACACAATGAACTTACTTTCTGTGAACTCGCTCAACTAGTTTGTTGATTATTTGCTGCATGCCTTGCAGGACCTTAGGTATACTTGGAGCTTGCACAAGGAAGGAGCAGGTCGTTGTGGCAGATGGATCATGAACATTATTGAACTTAAAACTTTATTTGGGTTTACTTTACATTGCTTCCGCTACTTAAAACAGTATTTGGTTTTGAAACATCAATCATGTCATGGAGACTTACGTTAATTACTTTTATATTAAATGCTATGTTTGATATGATTGATGGCTTGATCCTGGTCAGTCACGCTCCCAAGCGGTGGTATTCCGCGGGTGGATTTTGGGGGTGTGACACCGTATCCACTTTGTTGCACGTACGGAGATTCATACCCGTATCCGTAATCTGGACACACTTGATGCGCCGGGTAATTTGGTTCATCAACAGGTGGAGTGGGAGTCTTGTTCAAGTCTGGCAACTGTGTTTCTTGATTAACAGGGACTCCAGACACAACCTCCTCCTCCTCATTGGCAGCATTTGATCCCCATGTGTCGTTAGAATAACGATTACCGAAATAATTATCCTTCCAAAATGATGACATTTTAACAATTTACTGAAGAAGAAGATGAAAAGGAAAGCAAAGTATATGTCGGGTGATGGGTAACAGATATGAATGGAGGGATAAATAGACTTTCATCTGGCATGTCAATACGCAGCGTATTGATCCCTACTCACCGTATTACTTTATTCACGTGCCCTGGACAACATCGTATCAGGTCAAATCAGTCTATCAATACGGTGCGTATTGATCAATACGCACCCTATGTAAGACTGATTTGACATGGTACTAGGTTTGACTGTCTGGTCGTGCACCTACCACTTATATACGCTGCGTATTGACCAATACGCAGCGTATTCAGGTAACCCTATACGCTGCGTATTGACCAATACGCAGCGTATGCAAACCCTAATTGTGCAGATAGCCTGACTTGGTGTGCAGATAGTGAGAGAAAAAGCATAATAACTTCTGTATGAACTCATAAACACACCAACTCTCCATACTCCTTAAGAATTTCCAAATATCTACTCAAATTTGATGGTAATGCATCGGCGAATCTTACGACAATTTCTTGAGGGGGGGCAGCTACATGAAAAGAGAACATCTCACTAAGAAGATGTTGAAATCTTATAGCCATTTCTCCTAAAGATTCATTCTCCGTGCACATAAAGGCTTCAAATTCTTTCTTCAAAAGATCATATCTGGTCTTTCTCGTTTGTGCATTTTCCTCGCCTCTCCCTTGTAAAGTATCCCACTAGGTTTTCGTGGTTGTACAAAACTTAAACTGATGCATGATATCTTTTGTTAATGCAGGATATCTTTTGTTAATGCCTGTGTGAGAATGACAAACGCTTTCTTCTCAAGATCGTAAGCTTAATTTCTCATCGTTCTCTAAAAGTTAGGCAAGTGTAATTGGATTTGATCCAGCTTCTTCAAGTGCTTTGGTAAAAAGAGTAACGAAGCAAGGCCACAAGTTCGTATTCAATCCAAGAACGTGTGTTTTGAATCTACCAACCCAAATTGAATAATTGTTAAGATGAAAAAGCTTAGAAGGACGGTTGTTGCTTCCTGTGTCATTCTCTTTTATAAATAGGTTTTGAATAGCCTGGTTTTAATTTGCAACAAACGCCCACTGGCTTGTAGAAATCATTGTATATTGTGAAGGTATGAGCGATTGAACCCATGATGTGTTAGACGGATTTACTTGTGGTTGAGGGTTATTTAATGGTATAAGTGATTGTAAATAAGTTGCGACAGATGAATTTGTTTGTTGTGGAGGATTATTTTGGTTTAAGTTATTTCCCTATTCCCAATGATTCGTATCTATTTTGTCCGAAATTTTAAACTTTGAAAATTTTCTAAATTCAAAACACACCTAAATTCCAAAAGACAAAGCAAAGTCAAACAACACCTAATACCGTAAAACAACACCCCTTAGAGGTCAAACAACACTCCAAGTCAAATGATACAGGGGTATCGTTTGAGAACAATCAAACGACGAGGATTGTAATTTGAATGTTATCCAAACGACAAGGAGGATTGTAATTTAAATGTTATCCAAAACGTCACAGGGTATGTCGTTTGGTTATTACGGGTGTCGTTTGAGACAAGTATTAAACAACAATCATATGTCGTTTGGTTTTAAGTCCAAACGACACCTCACAAGCAGACAAAAAGTACACATTTTATTCTCAAAACTAAAAAAACCATGTTTTTTTTATTGTGTCCATCATTTTTAACAAGTTTTCAATCACCATTAACAGCAAACAACATCATTTAAGGGTCCTTTAATCAGTTTTTCAGGTTTCAACAAGTTTTTAAGGGTTTTTGTCCGATAAAAGTTCAATAATCACTTAAAAACCTCTCAATATCACCCATAACGTTCGGTTTTCAACAAGAAATCAAGCCTAATGCTCTGATACCACTTGTAGGTTCAGATTTGAATCTTGAACAACGAGTTTCTTGTTGTAAATATGTAAACAAGTGCGGAATCCAAGTAAATACACCAAATCGAAGCAATATAAGATCAGTACATAAAAGATGTACTCAAAATTTTCCGTATATTGATTTCGACAGAGGTTCGTCACAAGATTTACAACGAATGCTCTCAGCTCTTTGTTCTTAGGGTGTTGATTTTCCAAATGACTATTGTTGGTATCCATCAGCCTCAAATGTGACAACTCGAGTTTTTGACTTACACTTTTGCATTTATTACACGTTGACGTTAACTGTTTAATTGTTTGACTTGTAACTATACATGTTGTGATATGAGGAAACGTATTGTGATTGATATGTTAGATATGGTGGGTCTTAAAAGTGTGCTCTTATATATATATATATATATATATATATATATATATATATATATATATATATATATATATATATATATGTAATGTGCAATATATAATTTATATAAGTGTGTTAACTGATATATGCTTAGCATGATGATAATGATAGTTCACTTAATAAAAAGAAGGAACCTTTGGGCGAAATCACCCCAACCCAACTGCCCCACCCGAAAACACCCAATGACCGAAAACACTTTAGTGTTTTCGTCCATTGCTAACTACCGAAAAACCGAATGGGCTTTAGGCCCAGTAGTGGATTAGTTAAATATTGTTCCAAACGTTTATGCGAGAACATTATTCAACAAAACCCTAAACACCTTTCTCCTCTCGTTCCTGGAACACGTCGGCGGACACCCCCCCCCCCCTGCGAGACATCATTCCGTGTTTTGGTTAGTGATTTATTGCTGATGTATGATTTCAATTATGAATATATGCGTATATTGTAAACGTGCCCTTGACTGCGATTTATCTGAGAAGTCGACTTTGTGATTCTATGCGAACCGTGATGTTGAGTTAGGATACCATTGTTGCAAAGACCGTAATAAATAATCTTGTTTTTATTTCAACTGAATGGATGATATATGGCAACATGAGATAGTTTGTTGCTGTGATGAATTGATACTGCTGCATGTTGAACTTGATGATCATAGCAAACATTATTGATGTTGAATGATATCTAAATCCCAAGTATGATTGTATGGAGTTTCAGTAAAGTTGCATTGTATCAAGTTTCGGGTTGATCGATTATACATTAAGGGCGTCTAACCTGTTAGGTGATGATTAGGGTTGATGTGATACGTAACTGATGTTTGAAACTAACGAAAACAGGAACCATCGAAATCAGAAAGATCAGACGAAAACACAAGTGTTTTCGTCACACCTGATGTTCAACGAAAACCAAGTATATTCGGCCCATTAGTGTTTTCGCCCAAAACTGAATTTCGGCCCAAGTTATGTTTTCGGCCCCTTAGTGTTTTCGGCAACAAGTGAGTCCGGTCCATATAATGTTTGCGGCCTAACAAAGTGTTTTCGTCCACTAAGTGATTTTGCCATACATGTGATTTCGTTCAATGTTTCTCACAGTGTTAGTTATTTAATCCTTTTAGTTATTAACACTATTAGTTGTAAAGCATGTTAACTATGTTAAACTACATAACTCAGTTAAGTTAGTTATTAACTTGGTGAGATGTGAACTTGGTCAATTGTGTAGCTCTGTTGTATATATGGATTCTGTAAACTCACCATGACTATTAATGAATACTCTTACTAGATGAGACTGGAAATCTTTTATGTGAAGTGTGAATTATGTGAAATGGATTAACTGTTTGCGTGCTACATGATGTTAATCATCCAGTACACTTAGTGATCTGATTACATGCGAAACTTTGCAATCATGTACTGATTGATTATACGTGCATAATATAGGACTTGACTGATAAATTGTGAGCACTTAACTTTAGCATACCGAGCAAACCAAGGTGAGTTCACACAGCCAAGGCATGGGTTCCCGGGTGGGAATGGGGTTGATGGATTATTGTGTATACTTAGCTGATAGAACGTATCGAATACAAACCGACTAGACTAGTAACACATATTGAACTGATCTTCGCACACCTGCCAAGGGTTGGCCGCGATATTATGACTGACTTCGCACACCTGCCTTTGGAAGGCCGCGAACTAAACTTGCTAACATCTTCGCACACCTGCCTGGTAGGCCGCGATACTAATAAACCTAGTCTAGAATACTTGGGAGGAATATCCCCTAATATCTTCGCACACCTGCCTGGGAGGCCGCGATGGAAATATGATACATGATATAAACGAACGAACATACTATTACTCGTACCATACTATTACTGAACTGTTAACTGTGAACTCGCTCAACTAGTTGTTGACTCTCTGCTGCATGCCTTGCAGGACCTTAGGTACTTATGGAGCTTGCACAAGTAGGAGCAGGTCGTTGTGGGATTCGGATCGTAGACTTTATGTTAAACAATTGAACTTATAACTTTACTTTGGATTTTCATTATTACGCTTCCGCTATTGATACTATGTTTGGTTTGGAACATCAGTCGTATTGATTTGGGTTTTACAAACTATATTAATTATATTATGCTATGTTCAATATGATTGATGGCTGGATCCTGGTCAGTCACGCCTCCAAGCGGTGATACTCCGCGTGTGGATTTTGGGGGTGTGACAGATTGGTATCAGAGCCAGGTTATAGAGAACTTGGTTTTAATATGGGAAAACGTTTTTATTAAAACCAGACTATAACCAGAACAGTGCTCTCAACGATCCACAACGACGCTTCGCTCCACGTGCAAGACTCGACATACTAGGTAATAAGGTTTATGTTTATTACCTGCTTGCTAGAACAGCTTAGAACTTTGCTCGTAGTATGCTTACCATGCTTTTGCTCACTACTTGTTACTGCCTAAGAACCTCTATGTGCTTACACTCTTCTGTCATCGCACTACTTGCGAACCTTTCTCACTTATATTGCCTTTGATGTGAAGATCAATGGCCGGACGAATTAACATGACTCAAGCCCAGCTAGAGGCTCTCGTTCAAGCTCAAGTTGCTGCGGCACTTGCAGCTGCTCAAGCAGGTAGTATACCCTGCAGTATAAACTCACACTAGGATCTTTAGATCCTACATTAACTATCGTATTTAACCTTGTCCTATTCGTACACAATAGGTCAACACGCGCAGCAGCCTGTCTGCACTTTCAAGAACTTCATGGACTGTCGTCCAAGTACTTTCAGTGGCACCGAGGGGGCAGTGGGACTCCTCCATTGGTTCGAGAAGCTAGAATCTGTGTTCGAAATGTGTGAATGCCCTGAGGCTCGCAGGGTCAAGTATGCCACTGGCACGTTGGAAGGAATTGCGCTCACCTGGTGGAACGCGCAAGTACAGATCCTAGGGTTGGCAGCTGCTAACGCCACCCCTTGGAATGACTTCAAGGAATTGATCAAAAGGGAATACTGTACTCGGGAAGACATCCACAAGCTGGAGGATGAGTTTTATCATTTGAAAATGACTGGGTCAGAGATTGAAGCATATACTAAACGGTCAAACGAGCTGGCCGTGCTGTGTCCAACTATGGTGGACCCTCCATACAAGCGTATTGAGTTGTATCTCAAGGGTTTGGCGCCAGAGATCCAGAGCCACGTAACATCGGCTAATCTTGACGACATTCAGGCTATTCAGCGCCTCGCTCACCGCATCACAGATCAGGCAGTGGATCAGAACAGACTGCCAAAACGCATCAGTGCTACCACTACTGCTACTACTACTCCAGCTACTACTTCTGCCACACCCAGCGAGAACAAAAGAAAGTGGGATGGGGATTCCAGCAGGGGATCAGTATCGGTTCAGTCCCAGACACAGCAGCGTCGCACCAACGACCACCAGAGTCCGAATCAGCAATCATCAGGCAGTCAGAGACAGGGTGGTTATCGGGGAACTCACCCGTGGTGTAACAGGTGCAACAAACACCACAGTGGAAGATGTCAAAGAGAACGTTGTCAAAGATGCCTCAAGCCGGGTCATGAGGCAAAGGATTGTAGAAGCTCGCGACCAGCAAATCAGAACCAGCAACTCCCACCGCCAGCTCCTCAGAACCAACAGCAACAGCCACAGCGTGGAAACCGGGGATGTTTCCAGTGTGGGGCTGAAGGCCACTACAAACGTGATTGCCCTCAACTAAACCCGAACCAGAATCGCAACAACAACAATCAGGGCAACGGGAACAATAACAACAACAACGGGGGAAACAACAACAACAATGGCAACGAAGCTCGGGGTCGTGCTTTTGTGCTAGGTCGGGGTGACGCAGTGAATGATCCTAATGTGGTTATGGGTAAGTTTCTTCTCGATGATATTTACGTTACTGTCTTATTTGATTCGGGTGCTGATACAAGCTATATGTCTTTGAAAATGAGTAAATTGCTAAAACGTACATCAACACCCCTAAACACTAAACACGTCGTAGAACTAGCCAATGGTAAAAGTGTAGAAGCCGCACATGTAATCAAGGGTTGTAGCCTCGTTTTAGTTGGTCAGACTTTCTCGATTGATCTTATACCCATAGTTTTGGGTAGTTTCGACGTTGTCATCGGTATGGATTGGTTGTCCCAGCATCACGCAGAAATTTTATGCAAGGAAAAGATCATCCGTATTCCTCGCTCTAGTCAGGAACCTCTTGAAGTTCAAGGCGACAAGAGTGGTGCTGTGGTTGGCATCATCTCTTTCTTAAAGGCGCAGAAATGGTTACGAAAGGGCACACTGCAATCCTGGCACTTGTCACTGACGCATCAGCAAAGGAAAAGAAGCTGGAGGATATTCCAGTTGTACGTGACTTTCCTCAGGTGTTTCCTGAAGATTTACCCGGTTTACCGCCTCATCGCCAAGTCGAGTTTCAGATTGAGTTAGCTCCTGGAGCAGCACCAATAGCCCGCGCACCGTATCGTCTAGCTCCAACTGAACTGGAAGAACTTTCAAAGCAACTACAAGAGCTCTTGGATAAGGGCTTCATTCGTCCAAGCTCTTCGCCTTGGGGAGCTCCAGTACTTTTTGTGAAGAAGAAAGACGGTACGTTCAGAATGTGCATCGACTACCGTGAACTAAACAAGGTAACGGTGAAGAACCGTTATCCTCTCCCGCGTATAGACGACTTATTCGACCAGTTGCAGGGGTCGAGTTACTACTCCAAGATAGACTTGAGGTCAGGGTATCATCAGCTGAGAGTCCGGGATGAGGACGTCTCCAAAACCGCATTCAGAACTCGTTACGGCCACTACGAGTTTCTTGTCATGCCATTCGGGTTAACGAACGCGCCTGCCGTATTTATGGATCTGATGAACAGGGTGTGCAAGCCGTACTTAGACAAGTTCGTCATTGTTTTCATCGACGACATCCTGATTTACTCCAAGAGTCAAGAGGAGCACGAGCAACACCTACGATTGATCTTGGAACTTCTTAGAAAGGAGCAATTGTATGCCAAGTTTTCCAAATGCGACTTCTGGCTTCGTGAAGTCCACTTTTTAGGCCATGTGGTGAACAGGGATGGGATTCATGTCGATCCATCCAAGGTAGATTCGATCAGGAACTGGCCTGCACCGCGTACACCGACAGAAATACGCCAATTCTTGGGTTTGGCGGGTTATTACAGGCGATTTATTAAAGACTTCTCCAAGATCGCTCAGCCACTCACTATGCTGACACAGAAGGGTGTCACCTACCGTTGGGGAGATTCTCAGGAAACGGCTTTTCAGTACCTAAAGGATAGGCTTTGCAGCGCGCCTATTCTCTCACTGCCAGAGGGCACGAAAGATTTCGTGGTTTATTGTGACGCATCGATACAGGGACTTGGTTGTGTATTGATGCAGCGGGATAAAGTTATTGCCTACGCTTCGCGACAACTCAAATTTCATGAACGGAACTACACGACGCACGATTTAGAGCTGGGAGCTGTTGTTTTCGCGCTTATGATATGGCGACACTACCTGTACGGTACCAGGTGCACAATTTACACCGATCACAGGAGTCTCGAGCATATTCTTAAGCAAAAGGATTTGAACATGCGTCAACGGAGATGGGTTGAACTACTAAACGACTACGAATGCGCCATCAAGTATCATCCAGGCAAAGCCAATGTTGTGGCTGACGCCCTCAGTCGGAAAGACACTCTACCTAAGCGCGTGCGAGCTTTGCAGCTCACTATTCAATCCAGTCTTCCTGCACAGATACGAACTGCTCAGATAGAAGCATTGAAACCCGAAAACGTCAAGGCTGAAGCCTTACGCGGCTCAAGGCAACGAATGTAACAAAAGGAAGACGGCGCCTACTATGTAACGGGGCGTATTTGGGTCCCACTTTATGGCGGTTTACGCGAGCTGGTAATGGATGAAGCCCACAAGTCTCGCTACTCGGTACATCCAGGGTCGGATAAAATGTACCACGATCTCAAAACAACATACTGGTGGCCAAGCATGAAAGCCCACATCGCAACGTACGTCGGCAAATGTTTGACTTGTGCGAGAGTCAAGGTCGAGTACCAGAAACCAGCGGGCCTACTTCATCAACCCAAGATACCACAATGGAAATGGGAAGAAATTTCCATGGATTTCGTTACGGGCTTACCTAGATCTCAGCGTGGGAATGATACCATATGGGTGATCGTGGATCGACTCACCAAGTCTGCACACTTTCTGGCTATAAAGGAAACAGATAAGTTCTCCACTCTCGCGGACGTTTATCTCAAAGAAGTTGTTTCGAGGCACGGGGTGCCCACCTCCATCATTTCGGATCGCGATGCACGATTCACGTCGGAGTTATGGCAAGCGATGCACAAATCTTTCGGCTCACGGTTAGATATGAGCACAGCATATCATCCTCAGACGGATGGGCAGTCTGAGCGAACGATCCAGACTCTTGAAGACATGCTTCGAGTATGTGTCATCGATTTCGGCAACGGCTGGGAAAAGCACCTCCCTTTGGTGGAGTTCTCATACAATAACAGCTATCACACCAGCATACAAGCCGCTCCATTCGAGGCATTGTACGGGCGTAAATGCCGGTCACCTCTCTGTTGGGCAGAGGTGGGGGATAGTCAGATTACGGGTCCAGAGATTGTAGTGGACGCCACGGAAAAGATTGCACAAATACGACAACGCATGGCGGCAGCACGCGACCGTCAGAAAGCATACGCGGATAAGCGTAGGAAACCGTTGGAATTTCAGGTCGGGGACCGTGTTTTACTTAAAGTCTCACCCTGGAAGGGTGTGGTTCGTTTTGGCAAACGGGGCAAACTAAATCCGCGGTACGTCGGACCGTTCGAGATCATTGAGAAAATAGGCAAAGTGGCCTACAAGCTAAACCTACCAGCTGAACTCGGTGCAGTTCACAACGTATTCCACGTGTCGAATCTGAAGAAATGTCTGTCAGATGAGACCCTCATAGTTCCTTTTAAGGAACTCACTATCGACGAGCGGTTGCAGTTCGTCGAGGAGCCAGTTGAAATCACGGACCGGGATGTTAAGGTCCTCAAAAACAAGAGAATCCCTCTTGTTCGAGTTCGTTGGAACTCCCGTCGTGGCCCAGAGTACACCTGGGAACGCGAAGACCAGATGACAGAAAAGTATCCCCAGTTATTCGAGAACCGTGCAACCACTACTGAGGCTGAAGCTACTACTACAGAATTTCGGGACGAAATTCCAAATCAACGGGGGGATGAATCAATCTGTCACACCCCCAAAATCCACACGCGGAGTATCACCGCTTGGAGGCGTGACTGACCAGGATCCAGCCATCAATCATATTGAACATAGCATAATATAATTAATATAGTTTGTAAAACCCAAATCAATACGACTGATGTTCCAAACCAAACATAGTATCAATAGCGGAAGCGTAATAATGAAAATCCAAAGTAAAGTTATAAGTTCAATTGTTTAACATAAAGTCTACGATCCGAATCCCACAACGACCTGCTCCTCCTTGTGCAAGCTCCATAAGTACCTAAGGTCCTGCAAGGCATGCAGCAGAGAGTCAACAACTAGTTGAGCGAGTTCACAGTTAACAGTTCAGTAATAGTATGGTACGAGTAATAGTATGTTCGTTCGTTTATATCATGTATCATATTTCCATCGCGGCCTCCCAGGCAGGTGTGCGAAGATATTAGGGGATATTCCTCCCAAGTATTCTAGACTAGGTTTATTAGTATCGCGGCCTACCAGGCAGGTGTGCGAAGATGTTAGCAAGTTTAGTTCGCGGCCTTCCAAAGGCAGGTGTGCGAAGTCAGTCATAATATCGCGGCCAACCCTTGGCAGGTGTGCGAAGATCAGTTCAATATGTGTTACTAGTCTAGTCGGTTTGTATTCGATACGTTCTATCAGCTAAGTATACACAATAATCCATCAACCCCATTCCCACCCGGGAACCCATGCCTTGGCTGTGTGAACTCACCTTGGTTTGCTCGGTATGCTAAAGTTAAGTGCTCACAATTTATCAGTCAAGTCCTATATTATGCACGTATAATCAATCAGTACATGATTGCAAAGTTTCGCATGTAATCAGATCACTAAGTGTACTGGATGATTAACATCATGTAGCACGCAAACAGTTAATCCATTTCACATAATTCACACTTCACATAAAAGATTTCCAGTCTCATCTAGTAAGAGTATTCATTAATAGTCATGGTGAGTTTACAGAATCCATATATACAACAGAGCTACACAATTGACCAAGTTCACATCTCACCAAGTTAATAACTAACTTAACTGAGTTATGTAGTTTAACATTGTTAACATGCTTTACAACTAATAGTGTTAATAACTAAAAGGATTAAATAACTAACACTGTGAGAAACATTGAACGAAATCACATGTATGGCAAAATCACTTAGTGGACGAAAACACTTTGTTGGGCCGCAAACATTATATGGACCGGACTCACTTGTTGCCGAAAACACTAAGGGGCCGAAAACATAACTTGGGCCGAAATTCAGTTTTGGGCGAAAACACTAATGGGCCGAATATACTTGGTTTTCGTTGAACATCAGGTGTGACGAAAACACTTGTGTTTTCGTCTGATCTTTCTGATTTCGATGGTTCCTGTTTTCATTAGTTTCAAACATCAGTTACGTATCACATCAACCCTAATCATCACCTAACAGGTTAGACGCCCTTAATGTATAATCGATCAACCCGAAACTTGATACAATGCAACTTTACTGAAACTCCATACAATCATACTTGGGATTTAGATATCATTCAACATCAATAATGTTTGCTATGATCATCAAGTTCAACATGCAGCAGTATCAATTCATCACAGCAACAAACTATCTCATGTTGCCATATATCATCCATTCAGTTGAAATAAAAACAAGATTATTTATTACGGTCTTTGCAACAATGGTATCCTAACTCAACATCACGGTTCGCATAGAATCACAAAGTCGACTTCTCAGATAAATCGCAGTCAAGGGCACGTTTACAATATACGCATATATTCAGACTTGAAATCATACATCAGCAATAAATCACTAACCAAAACACGGAATGATGTCTCGCAGGGGGGGGTGTCCGCCGACGTGTTCCAGGAACGAGAGGAGAAAGGTGTTTAGGGTTTTGTTGAATAATGTTCTCGCATAAACGTTTAGAATAATATTTAACTAATCCACTACTGGGCCTAAAGCCCATTCAGTTTTTCGGTAGTTAGCAATGGACGAAAACACTAAAGTGTTTTCGGTCATTGGGTGTTTTCGGGTGGGGCAGTTGGGTTGGGGTGATTTCGCCCAAAGGTTCCTTCTTTTTATTAAGTGAACTATCATTATCATCATGCTAAGCATATATCAGTTAACACACTTATATAAATTATATATTGCACATTACATATATATATATATATATATATATATATATATATAAGAGCACACTTTTAAGACCCACCATATCTAACATATCAATCACAATACGTTTCCTCATATCACAACATGTATAGTTACAAGTCAAACAATTAAACAGTTAACGTCAACGTGTAATAAATGCAAAAGTGTAAGTCAAAAACTCGAGTTGTCACATTATCCCCAACTTAAAAGAAATTTCGTCCCGAAATTTGGTTCGCACTCACTGAGGAAGCTAGGTAAGTTGTATCGTTCACTGGTTTTCCTGGGGTGTCACATCAAACGACACCCATAACAACCAAACAAGAAGGCTTGTCGTTTGGTTACTTCTAAGCGACACAAGCATGTCCAGTGGCGGATCCAGGAATTTTTTCTTATGGGTTCACTTTTTTTCGGCGGTTAGATATTTTTTCAACCAAACGCTAAGATACTCGGGTCAGATCGGATCGGTCAGGGAAAAAAATACAATATCATGATGCAAGTAGAAAATTATTTTTATCATTATCACCTATCTTATTTGATTTATTGATGCCTTGATAGTGTCCTAAGTAATTTTGACAGTGCACACAACTCACCTCTTAGTTTTTCTATAGCCTATGGGGCCCAAGTAGTAGTCCTCTTCAACATGAACCAGGTGAAATTTAGGTGTTTGTCATAGCTACTCGAGGCGTTATACTAAACAAACAACTCTTGTTAAACCCTTAATGATTTTGCTTATATTCGGTTTGCTCATAATCCATATTATTGCAAAACTGTAATAGAAGAGCTTGTTTGATCTTGTTTTCGATAGTTTCCCATTGAAAATTGTGGACTCTTATTTTGCTTTTGGTAAAACAAGTACAAGACTCTAAAAGTGTCCCTTTGATTAGTGAACCCTTGGTAACTAATCAACCATAGCAAGTCTCTAGATATCCATGTTATTCAAGAACTTGCAGCTAAATGTTGATTATAGACTTCCATTTATATCTAAGAATAATAAATTACTACACAGTTGAATGGTAAGAACTCAATCCTGTTAAGTCTTATTAGTTTTGAAAACTAGTTAATGCATTACAAGATTCAAGATTATCATGAAGGGTCAACAAAAAACAACGTTATCTTTCTTATCAATAATCATTCCATGGGCCCTAAAGTTCAAGTTTTAACAGGATTAAAATCACAAATTTATATTCACAACAGATTCATATTCACATACAAGATTCAAGAGAAAGCAATTGAAAGAAATAGAAAATTCATCTCAAAAGGCACAGTTTAAAGCTTATTAAAAAACAACAAATTGAAAGTTAATATGATAAACATCAACAGTTTATAGCAAACCTAAGAGATTACGAGTGGTGGAACCGATGGCCGAAAGTGGGCAGGGGGCTGGAGATAGTGGAGACCTATGCACGTGTTTTGTTATTATGTTTAATCCTAAAATGGGTTTTACAGTATACAAAAAAAGCCACAAAAAATATATAAACAGATGATGCGAGAATTAAACTCAAGATGGCACATTTTGAAGCGGCGTGTTCTACAAGTGGAACACTAAACAGATTTTGTTATGTTTCACCAATAATTTATTTATGGGTTCATATTATATTTTCTATATAGATTTTCCCTAAAAACTACAAATCAAATGGGTTCCTCGTAACCCAATCTTTTAACATAAATCCCCCCATGAGCATGTCGTTTGGATATAACCAAACAACACCAACATATTCACATGTCATTTGTCTAGTCCAAACAACACCACATGTTATTTGGAAAAGACATGTCGTTTACAATGTGATTAGCCAAGTCAAACGACAAGAAGATGCCATTTGACTTTAGTCCGCTCTTACAAAATCAAACACAAAACATAGTAAAACGTTTATACAAAGACCAAAACAAATACATATCAAATTACAGACAAATATGCATCAACAAAAAAAAATATTTTTTATAAGAGTGAAAACTTTTTGTAGGATCGTTTGCACAACCAAAACAAGTCGTTCAGAAGAGTTCTTATCAATACGAGAGGCGGAAACAAACGTATCGACTTCGAATCGGCTTGATTAACACACAGAATCACATTAACTGTCTTGTTTATTGATAAAACAACGTTTACAGGCACTAGACACTTCAGCAGCCCTTCGGCTCTAGAATCCGGAACTGTTACAAATGAAATGCCAAGGCACATATTTATAGGAGGGGCATTTCGCACGGAATGACTATAATCCATTTCGTGCGAAATGGATAATCTCCATTTCATACGAAATGGCTTCTTCCATTTTGTGCGAAATGGCTTCACATTATACATTTCTCGTTTTACGTGCCCTGATCTATCTAATCGTTTACAAGACTCGATACAAGACGAAGTCGACAGACATATGCACCAACAGACTCCCCCTTGGATGTTGACGAAGTCTTCAGTGTCGAGTCTTCAAAGTCTTCAGTCTTTATCAGTCTTCATGCTCTTCCAAAGTAAGTATCTGACACTGTAAACATCCTTCAATCTTTACTATTTCTTTTCATAGATTCAGAATCGCAACCTAGCTCTTCACATTCTCTTGATCAGATCTCTTGATTCCTTAAGTTCTTCAACATTAACAGCTAACGTGATTCTCAGGTATCGAAACTGGCTCTTGCATCTTCGGGCTCCCTCTTTACTAGCAGACTCCCTCTTGAGTTGTGCTGGGATCGTAGCCTGGCTTTCATGTTCTAAGATCGAAACCTGGCTAACATTCTGCTTATGCTTTGCAGCCATCACAGATTCAGAATCGTAGCTTGGCTCTTCAACTTGCACAATCTCTACCTCAAAGTAAATTTCACAAATTTAATATTTGACAAATTTATATATCACTTGCAGGTATTGAACAAAATGATTTAACATTTATATCTTTGATGACCGCTTGTAGGAATAACATTCAAAATTTGGTTTCAACTGAGTGAACCATTTAATCTTTTCAGAATCAACTCATGTTTCAAAACATACTTTCCCAAACCATATTTCATCATGCTTAGCACTCGGAATTTTGAAAATCAGCTTTTCAACATCAGTTGTCGTAAATAAGATGAAATAAAATCTTTTTTTATTTTTCAAAATTTTATGCTAAAACACACTTAAAATCTTTTTTGAATTATGTTTTAAATGGAAAGCAGTAAAGAAATATTTACAACCAATATTTTTGTGAGTTTGTGTAAGAGGATCATATTAGTTTATGAGACAAATCACTAACACCGTTAAGCTTTAAACATTTAAAGATCTAAACGGATCACGTAGATTGTCAGTATAGTATACTGATCCATTTAAATTTTCACACAAAGTTCAATTGTTCCGAGATATGAGATTAATGTTTTAATTGACTTAAACTTATTCGAGTGTCCCACCTCAGAATATACTCCCGTATCCAGACTTCTATATTCTGTCTTACAGGTGAGTGTACACTAATGATATCTGTAAATGGGTAAATGCGAGACCATGAGAGCTCAGGTTAGAACTTCCGTTCAGAAAAAGAGATGCTGGCTCGTCTTTAGGTGTGTCCCGTTTGGAGATCTTTTATTCAACAGTACATGATTAGCATTTTTCAATGTTTCATCATTTTTTGTACTGAGGGTGAGCTTAAAAATTTAAGCAGTGCAAAGTATCATATGAGGACGAGGCTATTGCTTCCGCAAAATCAGAAGTCCAGGTATAATACCCCAGATATCATCACGCACAAAGACCTAGTATGTCAGAAATAGAAAGCCCTTCAAACAAGATTTCAGGGGTTACCTATATATCCAAGAGATGTTCCCCACGAAATGAGCAAGTTTGATATTTAGGTTTATATCTCGACAAGAATCTACTAAATGTATAAAAACCTACTGGCATATCCGCAGTGAGATCGTTTATCACATTTGACTATCCAATTCTTTAACGTGTTGTGATAGTCCACTGATGTACTATCATTTCCTCTTTTTCACAACAAAACTCATTTTTTAATTTTATCATGTTTTTGGTTTTTACAAATTTTCTAATGTTTTTGGATTTTCTGAACATTCTTACTCCCCCTAAAATGCAAAATCATTAAAAGAAAATTTGACAAACTGATGTGAATTGCTTCAAATCTCCATCCTCTAGGCATAAACAATCAGAACTCCCCCTTACAATAAACTATTTTCCCATTAAGATTTCAAAACACTTAAGTTTGTTTTAATCAAAATGGTTTTTTTTCCGGAAAATTAGTTTTGTTGATTTTACCATTTGTAGGGTTGGGGTTATGATCATCAATTTGTTCTTTCAACCTTTTTGTATGAAAGTTAAATCAAGTTCAACTTAATGACCTTGATTAACCACTTGTAGGTGAAAATCCTCTTCTTTCAACCACTTGTAGATTTAATCATATCATTTGAACATAAAATATGACAATTTAAGGATTAAAATACCACTTGTAGGCCGAAATTTCACTTTCGTGAATTTCTCAAGAAAGATGCCGATTCCTACTCTCCAATTACCAACCTGGGAGTTCCGGCAAGTCAGGATTTTAAGTAAAAAATGCTCTCAACCAAGCCTGACCAGTCTTGGGTGATTGTTCATCTTCATCTTTAGCCCACCATCTTTTTGATTTATAAAACTCTTTTGCACCCTTTACCTTCCGGTCAACCATCTTCCCAAAAATATGTTTTACTTTCCCATTAAATGCTTTTTCAGCATCAAATTCTTCCTTACCAGCAAAGAATTGATCTGAAATCTCAACCTTTCCAACTTTTGATTTCAAATTATCTTTTGACAATGGCGGAAAGTTTTCTTCGTTCATCTCTGGAACGGAGTTCTCATCATTTTTCTCAACAAATGACTCCTCTGACTTTGACGAGTCAGATTCATTGTCAGAACTACTCTTGGATTTAATAACCCATTTTTGTTTGTTTAAATCAACTCTTCTATTGTAAAAATGTTTTAAATTTTCACCGATTTCGAAAGTCGAATTTTTGAACAATTTGAATTTTTCCACTGGTTGTTCATTTTTATCAAAACATTTCTTTTCTATTTTAGAGTTAGAGAAAACTCCCTGTTTTGTGTTAGTGGAATTTCGACAATTCCAATCGATATGTCCAACCTCTTGACATTTAAAACAAGTTCTTCTGTCAACTCTTGGTGCAGACTTTCTCAAAACATTCTTTTTCTTTTCAGCGAGAAACTCTTGGTTTGACTGTTTTCTGAACAGTTTCTCCTTCTCTTCCTCTGAACTTTTACCTGAAACAAATTTAGTTTTTGGTTTATAATTTTTTCTCATTTTTATGATTTTCTGGGGGAATGAAACCTAATCCATTCTTTTTTAAATTACCGTTATGGTTTGGTTTCTTTCGAAAACCAGCACCAGAACTGTAACCTTTTTTCTTGTTCAATCTCTGTTGAACTCTTGAAGTGTACTTTTTAGGTTTTTCAGTAAGATTTATATCTTTTATTTCAGAAATATTAATTTCTGTTAATTTGAAAACCTGTTTGATCTGTTCAGTTTTGACACTTCTTATTGGAAATTCTTCATCAGAAAATAATTTGTCAGAATCATTCAAAGTATATGCCACTTTGAATGTTTTGTCATTCAAATTATTTTTCGACATCAGAAATTCTTTATTGTAAACCCGTTTGACTGATGAACTCGGACTCTTGTCTGATGAACTCGAACTTTCAGATTTTGACTCCGACTTTGACTCTTCATCCATAACCAACACCTGATCGACCACTTTCTTTAATAATTCAGACTCATGATCTGTGTCAGACGCTGTGAATGTGACGTCAATGTTGTCTGGTAACTCATCAATGGTTTCAGACTTTAACTTTATGTTAACTGCCTTTTTAATCGTTCCTCATTTGGCTTTCTGGGAGAATAACTTTCCCAGATCGGAGGCGGACACTTGTTATACTTGACACTTTGTTTCTTACCAGTATCCGTATCTTCCGTCTTTTTATCTTGAAAAGCTTCAAGACCTGCAACAGTAGGATAAACTCTGTCAATCAAATAATCACAAGCTGTATAACTCATCAGCAATCTATTAATTCTTTCATTTTCAATCTTTTCGAGTTCCAAATCCTTCTTCAGCTTTGCACAATCTTCAATATACTCATTGATGACCTTTTGCTTTGTCATTAACGTTGAACTCATCATCGTTTGAGCAGCTCCCATTTCTAGGTTTGTTTTGTTCAAATTATCAACCGTTCTGTTCAACACATCATACGACGCTTTCACATACTTAACATCAAATAACAATTTTTCTTCAATCCTTCTAGCTCATGATACTTCATATCTTTCTCCTCACAATCTTTGCATTGTTTCAGACATTCTAGACAAGGTTTCGTGACTTCAACGATCTTTTCAACCTCAACTATCTTTTCAACTTCGATGATTTTTTCAACTATTTTCTCCACTTCAACAATTTTCTCCACCACCTTCTCAATCATGTTTTCAGTCATCGGTTCTACATCAAATTCAACTTTTTCATCACACTATTCATCTTCGACCTTTTCTGTCGAATCTTCTTCAATCTTTCTTTTCTCGGCTTCCATTTTTGTCTTTTCTTCAGCTATCTTTCTTACTTCCAATTCTTCCAATTCTCTCTTCAGACGTGCAACCCTTTTCTCTTTCAACATCTCAATTTTATCTGCAAAAAACAAACTAAAACTGAATGAGTCTAAACTTTTTCTAGCATTGTTAATATACTTTTCCTCATCATCAGTATCTTCATCACTTTCTGATGATCTGAAAATCTTCGTTCTTTTTGGCTTAAATTTGACTTCTTCTTCTTCCAAGATTCGAGCAACTAATCCTGAATCAGCCGGAACGTATTTATCCCAGCTAAAACCCTCTGCCACTTTTTCATCATCTTGATTAACAAGATAAGCTTTCTTCTTTCCATCATCAATAGCACGAGATGATGATGGTTGTTGAGCAATCTGATGAAAAATTGATTTTTGATAATAATCGTTCTTTCCAAACGGATTTTGTCTTCCGGTTGCTTCTTTATTTTTACATTCTCTTTTAAAATGTCCCTTTTCTCTGCAACGAAAGCAAGAACTTTTGATTTGTCAAACCCTATCGGAGATGTAGCAATATCACGAAGATCATCTCTACCGGTGATTTGTGTAACTTTTTCTGCACTTCTTACAGCACTTGCTAAACACCACTTGATGTCCATCAACTCAAGTTCTTCAGCATCAATCTGGTCATAATCTTCTTTAGTAAGCATTGGATTTCTGATTCTTCCAGCAACTAAGCTTTCATACTACTCTAACATAGTAACAAGTGATGCCATGTGTTGCTTAGCCATTTCTGGAGAAAGACTTTTACCATTTTGAATATTTAGTGTAACATTGCATTGCAGATTTGTTGAACTCTGTCGTTGAGAACTTGGTGTTGTGAAATTCGGATCAAAACTTGAATATGATGACGAATATCCACCACTCTGATTTGTAGGACTAACATTTGTTCCAGAAGACCCATTAGCACTAAAAGTAGTCTTAATCTTCGGACTCGGAGTAGTCTCAAATTTGCTTCCTCTGTAGTATAAACTAACATCCTGTTGAGCATTTGGATTATTCATGATAGCAGTTTTCTGAATATCCAATTCATGTTCTTCAATCTTCTGAATGAACTTAGCCAAATTCATACTTTCAGATTTTCTCACATGTTTTAAGATCAACAAATATGTTCCCCATTTATTCTGTGGTAGTGCATCAGCAAGTGATAGGATCTGAGTTTGGATTGATTGTGATTTATGTTTAAATTAAGATGAACAATGAAAGAGTAGTGAAGTGGAATTTAAATGGAAACAAACTTTTCACAATCAAACAGGAGAATTGCTCTCAACACACATTTTCAACAATGGACCGAATGCTTAAATTTATTTTAAACACTGATTACAATTGCATGTATGCAACAAACTCCCCCTCAGCCTGAGCTTAGTGATTTGTTCGTACAGGAAGAAGATGGTGAAGAGCTAATAGAACAGTACAGAGTTCTGTTCTATTTATAGGCACGAGCAAACCACTGAAGCATCTAAGCTGACGTCACCATGAAAGTGACATCTAACGTCCTAACAAACTCTAACATCTGATCTATACAACCTCTGCTATGCTAACTACTGTCATACATTACATTTCATAATATAAACTAACTACTACTGCATCCTTCCACTGATGTGAACCCAGCAATACTTGATATATCAAGCAGAGCTTGACTCATAGCAGAAGCTTGAACAGCAGAGCGTTATCTTCTATTAGTCTTTGACTTGGGCAGCAGTTGTAGGCAGCAATTTGTATTGATCAGAGGATTGGGGGTCAGCAGATGTTGAAACCACTTTCAAGGGGAGAGACTTGATGACATAACATCTGCTTATTTTGGCTCCACTTCTCTGATCCAGTTTTGGCTTTGATTATCTGTTCTCTGATAGGGTTCAATCCTAATAATCTCCCCCTGGAACAGATAATGCCAAAACTCTTCATTATTGGAAGATCTTTATTGCCTCATCAACAGTTCCCTTATTTGCCCTTTGAGTTGTAACTCAAAGGCTAAGGCATCTGTGTCATCATCATCCCTGCTAAGTGGAAGATCAAGGAGATCCTGCAAATCTTCAAGACTTAGGCCAAAAGCTTGTTCCCTTGTTATTTTCTTCACTTCTCCACTAGACTTGATCACTGTCAGTACATGGGTCTGTTTGTCAGTTTTCCACTTTAGTACTTTTGAGTCTGGTGGGTTTCTTGGGAGATCTTTATTAGAAGAGGTGTTTGGTGATGCTGGCCTATTGATGACTGACTGAGCAGTACTTGCAGCTTGATCCAATCCAAGAGTTTCTACAATCATCTGCTTAGTGCCTTCTTTTACAAGGTCATCACCTGCCATTAACTCTTGTATTGTTTCAGCACCCAACTGTTTTTGTTGCCTTCTTTTAAAGATGGCTGCACCAGCTGGAGCAGTGGCTCTCTTGATTTGCAGCTTTGGTGGTCTTGTTGAAACCTTTGCTTCAGGATAGTCAGGTTTTTGAGGAGTATTAGGATCTGTCTTCCTTAATTTCTCCAAGCTTTTATAGGTGGACCTGACTTTCTCTTCTTTCCATCTCAACACTTGATTTAAGGACCCATAATCAGCAGCAGCTAATTCCTCTTTCATTCTCCTCAGCTCTACCTTTTTAATAGATACATTCTTTATGAACTTTGCCCAATCTGGAGGAGTATGCTTGACTTTGTTCTTGATCTTGTCTTGAATCCTGGCTGCTTCACTTTCCAGCTCAGGAATGGTCCAGTCTTTATACTTGTGTCTCTCTCCTTTGTATTTATTGTGGGCCATGATGTTTTCAACATAATCTTTTCTCATGGATTCATCTGCCTTTTCTGATATCCGCTGACACACATTCTTTGCAAATTGTTCCAAAGATCTGACTTGTGTGAGAAAGAATTGGTAGTTCTGCTGAATTTCTCTATCAGATTTCCCTTGTGAATTTCTTTTTGAGATATCCTCTACTTGTTTAGCTTTGACTTTCAAGTATTCTTCAATATTATTGGGCCTTGGATATCCTTCAACAGATGGCAAGCTCCTTTTAGCAGGATCATCCTCATAATAGAAGGATTTAATCTCTTATCTGACTGCTATGAGCTCAAGAGGAAATTGAACACCTGCAGGAGCTAATGGCTTTTGAATCTGAGCTGATGAGAGAGGAACATGTTTTGGTACTGTAACAAGTGATAGAGATTTTGAAGATGTTGGTGGTGGTGAAGTGTCATCATCTTTCAGGATTAACCTTCTCTTTTTTGGTTGAGGAGAGGCTGATGATGTTTTGGGTGGATCAGTGGTGGTGATTTGAGTTGTAGAAGGTGGTTGACTAACAGTTGTTGAAACAACTGGTGTTTCAACCACTGTTGTTATTACAACAGATATTGTAACATCTGATGTCTTCTGCTTTATGGCAGGAGGTGATGGTGGTGAGGCTGTTTTTGGAGGTGAAGTGATTTTTGGTGGTGATGGTGGTAAGACAGTGGTTGTGGTGTGTGTTGAAGAGATGGCAGGTGTTTGGTGACAGTTGTTGAAACTCCTGAAGTATCAGCAATTGTTGATACAACAGGTGTTATAACAACTGTTTGGGAGGAAGATTGATGTTGGGGGCTTTTGGACGGTGGTTTGGGAGTATGCTTTGTGGGTCTGGATGGTATGGATTTGGGTTCCCCCACTTTTCTAGGGGGATTTCTTTTTGGCTCAGGAATTTTAACATCCTTTGGCTCAGAACAACCCTGCGCATTCAGCTCCATATTAGCTCTTTTCTTCTTATTCCACCTGGACAAGTCCTTTGCCTCTCTGTCCCTTTTTACACTTGCTTTTGCTTCATCAAGTGCATTTTTGGTAACATCAACCTTTTTGCTACCATCTGGCAAGGGAATCTTTTTAGTCATAGCATCCTTTTCTGGTTCAATGAAAAGACCATCACCTATTCCCTTCTTCTTCCACTCCTGGATTTTCTCCCCCTTTTTGGCATTATCTGGGGGTAGTTGATCAATGAAGAGAACAGTTGGAAGAGCAGTGCCAGTGGTGTTCAAGATGTGGGCCTTTATAGCCTTGATATCAGCTTGGGTGTTTTTGAACCTAGACTCCATTATGTTTCTCAGCTCTTGTACATGTAGTGCATGTTGCTGATCAGCCATTTGTTTTTGTTGTTGGAGAAAAGGTTGAAAGAGATTCCATAACTCATCTGCAGCAGGTGCTTGTGGTGGAGCAGGTGCTTGAGGTGGAACAACAGTGGATTACACATTTTGTACCGTCAACAACTGTTGCAGCATTTCTTTCATTTCTGAAACAGAGGTATCCAGTTTTTCGACTCTATCCGTCAATTCTAGGTACTTTAAACCATCACCCAACTTAATGGGATCATCTGATTTCCCACTAGCAGTGGTTGTAACAGTGGTTGATGCAGGGAGTGTACTCCAAGTCTCATCCACTGATGCCCCTTTTTCTTGGTTCTGGGGACTTCTTCCTTCAACACTTGATAACCTTTTGATGGTACCAGTGGTTAAAACAAACTCACCAATGGTTATCAGAGGTGCTATAGATGGAATTTCCTCCAAGGAAGTCTTATTGATGTAACCACTGTCCAAATGTAAACCAGTGGGTTCAACACTTGTAGTGGCTGCTTCACTTGGACTACCACCAAGAGTTACTTGTAACTCAAGGGGTGTAACCTTCTCAGGTCTTGTTGGTGGGTTAGCAATGATTGATACATCAGACCCAGTCATTTTTTGTAGTATGTTCTCATTGATAGGTGAGTGAGAAGGACTGGTTTGTGCCTGGTTCAGATCAATTGCATCCAACAATAATTTAGTTGGTGAGGGAATTGTGGAGGTGAGGTTGGGTGTAGAAAGAGAATTGGCCCCAGGCATTGGGCTGTGGATAATGGAAGCAAGTGATTCCAGAGCATCATATTGTGGTGTCCCTATTTGTACAACCTGTTCTTTTTTAGAAGAAGCAGGAGGAGTTTCAGCCATGGGTTGAGATATTTCTACCAACTGCTGTGAGGAAGTAGCAGCACTGGTTTTTTGTGACTTTTGTGCTGTCACTGGCAGTTGCTCTGGTATCTCATCCTCCAGAGTTGCCTTTTTGGTAGGTTTGGGGGGCTTTTGAATTTTCTTTTGTTTTGGCTTTTTGTGGATTGTAGTTGTGGGTTTCAAAGCAGTTGTGTTGCTACTTTGATCACCTTGAGCAGTGGGCTCAGCAGCAGATACCTGAGGAGCAGTGGTAGCTGCTAAATTCTGCTCAGGCACCTCTGCTTGAGTTTTGCAAGGTGTTGACATTCTTGTAAAAGTTTCAGCTGTTAAGCTGTTTATTTGAAAAGATTCACATTGTTTTATTGCAGAGGCATTATCCTTACCAAGTTTCTTTTCAAAATAATAACTTAAAAATCTTGGTAAGAGTAAGAATGGCTTTTTCTCAATATTTTTAACCAAATCATTAAAGATTTCCTGGGAATATTGAAATTTTCTTCTTGAAGAATAGCATACCCCAGGTTTTGAATCTTTAATGGTATCTCATTGAAAGAGGTGGTTTTGTTTGAAACACACATTAATAGGGTATGAAATAAAAATCTTGTTGCAGGAGGGAAGTAACCTTTTTATAAGATATCCATCTTCATTATTGAGTCTGCATACCCTCTTTCAAGGAAATCAATTTTTAACTCGTTTTTGGGAAAAGAAGTTTTACCTTGCTGATCATCGAGTTGAAAAACTTCCGAGATGGATTGTGGTGTGATTTTGACTGCTTTACCCTTTAGAGTAGAGTTAATGGCTATGACATCTTTGCCTTGTTTGTCAAGAGTACAATTTTTCCAAAACTCTCTTTGGGTTTGCAAGTAAATTGAAGCATCTGCTATAAGCAAAGTTTTGTACTTTGATACAGACATGAGGTCAATGATGCAATCGAAAACATCGGTGATGTCGGGTTTTGTAAGAAGACCCAAAATGTTGTGAGAAGCTTTGTGTGGGATTTCAGTGGGTGTCGTTGATTTTGAAGTGGATTTTGCAGATGACTTCGATTTTGTCATTTTGGAGAAGATGATCGAAGCTGGTTTTGAAGAAATTTGAGAAGAAGAGATGAAAACTGCTTTGAGAAAGGAATTTTTAAGACTTCAATTCGACAGTAAAACCCTGTTTGGGGGTTTTGGAAAGGGTTTTATAGAGGAAAAAGTGAAAGATGACGTGGCAGCGGTAACAAAAGGTCTGACCACTATGTACTATCCACGTGCCAACGCCTGATAAAATGAAGGACAGTACTTTTATGAAGACCACTGATGAAGGAGAATCAGTGGTTGCAACGGTAACAAATGAAAGCAGTGGGTGATTTTTACTATCAGTGGATAGCACATCAGTGGATAAAACACTGATTATGAACAACAGTGCTTATCAAGAAAATGAGAGAACAGGGATTGACTTTCAGCAGTGGACAGACTTTGAAGTAGACCAGACTTTTGAACAAAGCAGTGGTTGTGGCAGACTTTTAAGGATTTTAATGAAAAATTCATTTTTTGCTATTTTTATGGATGGATTTTTTATTTTCTGAAAACATTTTAATGCTTTTATTCATAGAAAAACAGGATTTTGCCTGTTATTCCATGTTTAGCATGCCAATCCTAGAGATCAAGCTTTCAAAGGTGGATGTGTCTAATGCTTTGGTTAGCACATCTGCCAGCTGATCCTTAGTTGGAACATGATGCAGAGAAATCAAACATTTTTCATAGCAATCCCTCACAAAGTGATGTTTGATGTCATTGTGCTTGGTGGTTGAGTGGGAAACTGGATTTTTGATGATATCTTCTGCTGTCTGGCTATCCAACATGAGTGGTGTCTTTAAGGCAGTGATACCAAAATCCAGCAACTGATTTTGAAGCCAAAGCAATTGGGCTGTACAGCATGCAGCAGCTATATATTTTGCCTCAGCAGTGGATGTGGAAACAACTGCTTGCTTTTTGCGTTGCCAAGACACTAAGCAATTACCTAGGAATTGGCACCCTCCTGAAGTGGACTTCCTTGTCTTATCACATCCAGCAAAGTCACTATCTGAGAAACCTGAAAGCTCAATTTTACCATCAGCTGAATACCAGATACCAAGTGTGGGAGGACCTTTGAGGTATCTGAATATCCTTTTTACAGCAATTATGTTTGACTTTCTAGGGGCTGATTGGGATCTTGCACAAACACATGTTACAAGCATGATGTCTGGCCTAGATGCAGTTAGGTATAATAAACACCTAATCATGCTTCTATATAAATTTTGATCAACCAAATCATCCTTCTTATCAGACGTGACTAATTTATTGGTTGCAATGGGTGTACTACATGGCTTACAAACATCCATCTCAAATTTCTTTAAAAGTTCTTTGGCATATTTGCCTTGATGGATAAAAGTGTCATTTTGCAGTTGCCTTACTTGGAGACCAAGAAAGCAATGGAGTTCACCCATTGCACTCATTTCAAACTCAGCTGTCATGAGTTTTCTAAACTCTTCACACATTTTATTACATGTGCTTCAAAAGATGATGTCATCCATATAAATCTGGACAATCATCAAATCCTTCCCTCTCCATTTTAGAAACAGTGTTTTGTCTATCTTACCTCTTGTGAAACCAATGGAAAGTAGAAAGGTGGAAAGAGTTTCATACCAGGCCATTGGAGCTTGTTTCAGGCCATACAAAGCTTTATTCAGCTTGTAGACATGATCTGGATTAAATGGATCCTCAAAGCCTGGAGGTTGACAAACATAACCCTCCTCTTGAATCTTACCATAGAGGAATGCACATTTGATATCCATTTGATACACCTTGATGTTGTGGTTGACAGCAAAGGTCAGAAATAATCTGATAGCTTCAAGTCTTGCTACAGGGGCAAAGGTTTCATTATAGTCAATGCCCTCTTCTTGTCTGAACCCTTGAACCACAAGCCTGGCTTTATTCTTGACAACAATACCCCTTTCATCAGTTTTATTTTTGAAGACCCATTTTGTGCCAATAGGACTTACACCCTCTGGCAATGGTACAAGCTCCCAAACTTGTTGTCTTCTAAACTGTTGGAGCTCCTATTGCATGGCTTCTACGCATCTGTTGTCTTTTAGTGCCTCTTGGTACTTGACTGGCTGATGGAGTGATAGAAAACCAGCAAAAAGACAAATGTTTTGGGATTGACTTCTTGTGAGCACCCCTTCATTGATGTTTCCAATAATTTGATCTGGTGGATGAGATTTCAAGAAGGTGAGCTCTCCTTGGTATAGAACAATGGCATTGAATGGGGATGGCTGCAGATGTGAATCATCTGAGCTAACCACTGGTGGTGACTTTGATGATCCAGCAGTGGTTTCAAAAGGTGGTGGAATAGGTGGTAATGGTGTGGACACATGCGGACTTTGATCCACTGTTTGAGGACTTTTATCAACAGTGTTGGATGATATGGAAGCAGGGGTTAAGGGGCTACTTTGGTCAACAACTGTTGAGGTAGCAGAGGTAGCAGTGGTTGAGCTTTGACAGCTGTTTTGATCATCTGCTGCTCTTCCCATTGTGACAGACTTTTATTGAGGAATGATGATTTTATACCCATAGTCTGGTGATGAATCTTCTGATGGACCTGCACTGTTAGTCTTGACAGCAGTATTTTCAAAAGTAAATTTATCAAGATCAAACAATTTTGTAGGGTTTGCTGGGATTTTCATTGATGAAAGTTCATTGAACTTTACATTCAAAGTCTCCTCCACTGTTTTGGTCCTTGTGTTAAACACTTTGTAGGCCTTAGCAATGGTTGAGTATCCCAGATGATAACCACAATCAATTTTGGCTGCAAATTTTGAGATGGAATCTTTTAAGTTTAAAATGAAGCATGGGCAGCCAAAAACTTTGAAATATGAGATCAATGGCTTTATTTTATACAGCAGTTCATAGGTAGTCTTTTGATGCCTGGGGTTGATTAAAACTGTGTTTTGGACATAGCAAGTAGTGTTTACTGCCTCTACCCAAAAAGTTAATGGCAAATCTGAATCAGCAAGCATGGTTCTGGCAGCCTCAATCAGAGTTCTGTTCTTTCTCTCAACAACCCCATTTTGCTCTGGTGTTCTTGGAATGCTGTATTGCCTCACAATTCCTTTTGACACATAGAAATCATCTAGCTCCTTGTTCCTGAACTCTGTGCCATTGTCACTTCTGAAGATTTTTACTGGAAGGTCAAATTGCTTTTCAACCTGTTTCACAAAGTCTTGCAGAATGCCTGCAGTCTCATCTTTTGAATGTAAAAAGTAAGTCCATGTAAACCTAGAAAAGTCATCAACAATAACAAAACAATATCTCTTTTTCTTCAGACTCATGACTTTAACTGGGCCAAACAAATCCATATGGAGCATTTGTAAACATTTGGTTGTTTTGGACTCATCAATATATTTGTAGGAGCTTTTATGTTGTTTTCCTTTTAGACAGGAAACACAATGCTCAAGACAGGTGAATAGTTTTTGAGGTAAACCTCTTACTAATCCGTGTTTTGAAATAGCAGTGATTATCTTGAGATTTTTGTGCCCAGTCCCATGTGCCATAATTATGTCTTATTGTTTGATGCAGCTGAGAATAGACAGGCATCAGTTCTCGGGCACTCTTTTGACATATCCACCATATAAAAATTGCCACTTCTTTGAGCAACAAGTTTAGTTTTTCCAGCTTTTATTATTGCTTCAATCTTTTCAACCATTTTTGGTCCAATAATCCTACAACACTCCTTTGTGAAGAATAATCCATATCCCTTATCACTCATTTGTGAAACACTTAGGAGGTTGAATTTTAGATTGTCTATTAGATTGACATTTTTAAATTTTACATTACCAGACTGTACTGTACCAGACCCCAAAACTTTCCCTTTACTATTATTACCAAAGGATATATCACCCCCTCCATGGATTTTGAAATCTTGGAGAAGGGCTTTACATCCTGTCATGTGCCTGGAGCCTCCATTATCTACATACCAAAGGCTATCTAAGCATGCAGAAGCTCCCTGCACATGTAGTAAAAGGATTAGTTCATTAGGGTCTCCAAAGCCAATAAGGCTTTGGATGGGGTCTCAACAGTGTCTGGAGTGAGTTCAGATGGATGAACAGTGGTTAGGTCAGGGGTTTGGACAGTTTTAGGACTGTTTTTCTCTAACCACTGTTGTGGGTCTTGACCAATCACCCGTTGATAACCAAAAGGATGCCTGTTCACTCTTGGTTTAGGAGGACTTTTTTTAGCCTCAGAAACATGTGGGATCCTTTGGTATGATGGTTGTCCCTTACCTCTTCTGAATTGATTGGCAGGGGGTGCATCAGTCACTTGAACATCTCTTTGAACAGATATTTGGTTCAGCTGCTTTGTAACAGCTGTTTGGACTGGCACAAACAGTGGTTGGTTCTTTGTGAACTTGATAGATGATGCTGGTGAACTCAAGGATGTTTTTGCAGTGTACTCATTCTTTTTTACATCAAAGTTTTTAAGATACACACATTCTTGAGTTTTGTGGTTTGTTTTACCGCAGATGGTGCAGCTTTCAGCAGGTACAATGACACTTGTTTTGTTTAGATCATATGCTTTTAGATGAAAACAGTCTTTTGTTAGATGATTCCTCTTTTCACAAAAATCACAAAACAAGTTCTTGATCTTTTCTCTTTTCTTCCTTTTCTCAGACTCCTTAGCAACAGAGTTTTGAACCACTGTTGGGATGTCTTTGATAGGAATGACCTTTGCTTTTGGAGCTTTGACACCATCAGTGGTTGTGAAATCCATGGGCTTGAAATTTTTAAGAATGTCACACTCATCAGACCATGTGGGTTTAAATTGACATTTCTTAATTTCCTCAATGGTTGAGGACCCCACAAATGGTCTTTCCAGAGTGATTTTGTTACCAAGTTTGTCAGTAATCTTAACTTCTTGGCCATTCTTGTTGGTTGGTTTTATTTCAGTTGAACCAGCTTGTTTGACAGCAGTGTTTTCAAGTTCATCATATTTTCTAAATCCTATTCCAAACTTGACATTGCTTTCAAGCTGTTTCTCAAGCATGACCTCATAACCTTTGCAAGATTCCACCCATCTTTCACAAGTGATTTGGGTGGACTCCAACTCCTTTTTACAAACTTGGTATTTTTCTACCATAGTTTGGAGTTGAGTCTTGGTTATGCTTTGCTCTTCTTTGAGACTGCTGATTTCTTTGTCTTTTTCAGCCAATTTGTTTTTAAGTTCTTTCAATAACTTTTCAAATTTGACTTCATCAGATAAGACTTTAACCCTAAGGTTTTCATTTACCTCTTTAATGTTAGCAAATGCAATAATACATTTGTCTGAACACAATTTTTCAAGAACTTGAGGTGATACCTTAGCAGCAGCCATCATGGCACAATTACATTGATGATCATCTTCTTCATCAGCTCTAACTTCTTTCTCACCTGCTTTCTTCTCTTTCTCTTCTTCTTTGTCTTCTTTGGACCAGGGGTCAGACAGTGGTTCCATCAGGGTTTCTGAATTTTCTCTCAGCAGTAGTTCACCAGCAACTGCAGTAACCACTGCTTCAGCCACTTCATCCACTATTTCAGCACTTAGCTGTTCACCTTCAGCTTCTACCCCTTCTGGTATTGACTCTAATGCCATCAAACAAAATTCATCATTAAAAGTATCATTAGAAGCATAGAGTGCAAAATTTTCATCACCAAGCTCATCAGGTAAGCTGCTCCAGTCAACAAAGCCTTGGGTGAAAAAGCTCTGCTGATCTGGTTGTACCACTGTTGGAGCAGCTTGTTGAGGTTGCAACAGGTTGCACTTGTGCCTGAGGGACAGGGGCTTGAACATACTGAATTTATGGAACAGTAGTTTGAATAATGCACAGGCACAGGGGTTGCAGCATAGTGAGCAGTGTTAACATGTGCTGCAGGGGTATATTGGGTATAGTGCATAGTGCTTTGATGTTGTGGTCTAGGGTTTGAGCTGGGATGAGTTATTACTGGACCAGTGGTTTGACTCCTGCATTCCCTAGCAAAATGACCTAGCCTATTGCACTTATAGTACTTAATTTTTGGCTTATCCAACCCCTCCTTTAAATTCCCATGTAACCCTAGGAATTTTCTCCCTGTTCTTTTGTAGAATGTGCTTGTTCTTACACTAAGCAAAGCCAATTGATGCAAAATGTCCATTTCTTCTAAGTCAGTGGGATCAAAGTGTTGCAAATCGTTGAGTTCAAAACATAAATTATCTGACATCTGGTTTTCACAATTTGCAGTGAAAGCATAATTTATAGAGTGAGAATCAGAGTTGTTAAAATTTCCACCAGCAGTTATGTCAATAAAATGATCAAAACTCTGATCCTTACTACTGCTACCAGATTCTTCCTGACCAAAGAGAGCTGCGCTGCCAAATGAATAATCATCAGCAACTTTGCCAGACTCTTGCAAATTCTTTTTCTGGTTTAACTCCCTTTCATAGGTCAGGAGTCTACCATGAAGTTAGGTCAGGGTCAGATCTTTGAACTCAGCTGAATTTCTAGTTACAAAAGCAATTGTATCCCGTTTTTCAGGTAGTGATCTAAGAAACCTGCTATTGTGAGTTGCATTGGGAAATGTAACTTTAACAAGTCTTAGCTCACTAATGAGACAACTAAATCGCTCAAACTGTTGCGTCAATGATTCACCCTTGATGTGACAAAAGGTTTCATACTGCTGATTTAGAATTTCCCTATTATTTTCAATAACTTCTTCTGTTCCCCCAAACTGTTCCTTCAGTGCATCCCATAACTCTTTGGCACTGTTACAATGTAACAGCCCAACATAGATTTCATTGGGTAATGCAGATGCAATGATGCTAAATGCTTTGGCATCGAGTTTGAACTTTTGGAAATCAGTTTCAGTATAATTTTCTGGTTGTTTAGGTACGAACTTCTTTGTATCCTCAGCACTTGGCACCATGGGAACATGTGGACCAAAAACAACAGATCTCCAACATCCAGTATTCTGTTGAGCAAGGATGTGACCCATCCTTCTCTCCCAGATGTTGTATTCATTACGTTTAAGCATGGGTGGTTTAAAAAGTGAGCCAATGTTATTCTTATCATCTTGTGATTCTGACGTCATCCTGGTTCTTTTACAGGTACTGATTAATCAACTTTGATGGTGATTAAACCTTACTCTGTTTTTCAACAAAACGAAGAAACTATCAGTATCAACGATTGTCAGCTGAACTATTTATGTCAAAATGAATGTTAAATCAAATTTGACTGTCCGAGCTCTGATACCAATTGATAGGATCTGAGTTTGGATTGATTGTGATTTATGTTTGAATTAAGATGAACAATGAAAGAGTAGTGCAGCGGAATTTAAATGGAAACAAACTTTTCACAATCAAACAGGAGAATTGCTCTCAACGCACATTTTCAACAATGAACCGAATGCTTAAATTTATTTCAAACACTAATTACATTTGCATGTATGCAACAAACTCCCCCTCAGCCTGAGCTCAGTGATTTGTTCGTAGAGGAAGAAGATGGTGAAGAGCTAATAGAACAGTACAAAGTACTGTTCTATTTATAAGTACGAGCAAACCACTGAAGCATCTAAGCTGACGTCACCATGAAAGTGACATCTAACCTCCTAACAAACTCTAACATCTGATCTATACAACCTCTGCTATGCTAACTACTGTCATACATTACATTTCATAATATAAACTAAACTACTGCTGCATCCTTCCACTGATGTGAACCCAGCAGTACTTGATATATGAAGTAGAGATTGACTTATAGCAGTAGATTGAACAGCAGAGCTTTAATCTTCCATCAGTCATTGACTTGGGCAGAAGTTGTAGTTCAGCAGTTTGTATTGATCAGAGGATTGGAGGTCAGCAGATGTTGAAACCACTTTCAAGGGGAGAGACTTGATGACATAACATCTGCTTATTCTGGATCCACTGCTCTGATCCAGTTTTGGCTTTGATTATCTGTTCCTCTGATAGGGTTCAATCCTAACAGCAAGCTTATCAACCCATTCATCATCTTCTTTCTTGATCTCTAATATTCTCATTTCCTGAACCAGATGATAATATCTATCGATAGTCTTTTTAGTCGTCTCATCTTCAAAAGCTACAAACATATCAAAAGATTTCTTTAGTAATGCACGTTTATTCTTTATCATATCAGCACTTCCCTTAAACTTCTGAATCAACGCCAGCCAAATTGATCTAGCAGTTTCCTCATGTTGAAGCAAAACAAAGATATCTTCTTTTACCGCTTGTTGAAGAATGCTAATCATCATTTTTTCACTGGTGTATTTTAATTTCTCTTGCGATGAATATTCACTTAAAGCTTTTTCATTTCCACGGTCATCTATCGATTTAACGTAATCTACATCTAACGAGCACCATGCATCAAACTTGTAAGCTTGCACCCAGTTTTCAAACCTATTCTGCCATCCTTTAAAATCCTCAACGTACATAAGCTTTGGAGGTTTTTGAAAAGTTCCAGTTTCATTTTCGATTTCAATTGTTTCTGCAGCTGTGACTGGGGCAACTGGAGCAGTAGCAAAAGCGTTGTAAAACTCTTCTTCCATGTCTCGGTTATGAAAGTTCACAAATTCACAAAGTTCACGCGAAATGGAGATTCAAACGAAATGGACACCTTTGAAACGAAATGAACTTTGATGCGAAATGATCCTTCTGGTGCGAAATGGAGATTTGGTGCGAAATGAAGCTTTAACAGATCGTTTCGTATGAAATGAGGATTCCTCCCAAGCGAAATGATAACTTCTCAAACGAAATGGGTCCAAACCGTGCGAAATGAAGGTCCAGAGTGCACTTTATGCGAAATGGAACGCAGATTCACACGAAATGGGCTAACTCAAGCGAAATGGTAGTCCATGTCATGCAAAATGGTGCTGATGTCATCCATTCGATCAGATTTTTGTCAAATTTGTCAACATTTAACTCGATTTTAGGTCTGAATCTTTCAAGGATTGATTAAAACTGTGTTTCGCACGTTATATGTAAAATTCAATCCATTTTAACCGTAAAATCTTGTTAATTTTGAAAAAGAATGTGTAGAATTCAGAAATTTTGGTGAAATCGAGCTGATTTGGCAAGAACTCTTCCTCCTGAGCTCTGATACCACTTGTAGGATCGTTTGCACAACCAAAACGAGTCGTTCAGAAGAGTTCTTATACATACGAGAGGCAGAAACAAACGTATCGACTTCGAATCGGCTTGATTTACACACAGAATCACATTAATTGTCTTGTTTATTGATAAAACAACGTTTACAGACAGTAGACACTTCAGCAGCCCTTCGGCTCTGGAATTCGGAACTGTTACAAATGAAATGGCAAGGCACATATTTATAAGAGGGGCATTTTACACAGAATGACTATAATCCATTTCGTGCGAAATGGATAATCTCCATTTCGTGCGAAATGGCTTCACATTATACGTTTCTCGTTTTACGTGCCCTGATCTATCTAATCTTTTACAAGACTCGATACAAGACGAAGTCGACAGACATATGCACCAACACTTTTATAAGATCAAATCACACATTTCCTAGTGTTGCGGTTCTCAGCTATAAGAATAATACCAAAAAGATTAGTTGGCATTAGTTTTGTACTCTTAAATAGCACATTTCTCTAAGAAAACTAGTTACAATTCAACCAAACTTACCCGTTCTTAAAATTTGACCCATTTGACCTGTTTAATCATAAAATATGCTCTGACCCGTTGAATAAAACTGAGTTTAATTAATAAAACTGATTGTTTGACTCGTTCAATAAAACCAACCCATCCGACACATATTGAAACCAAGAAATTTCCACTTTTTTTCCAAATAATCTCTTATGAAACAAAATTACTTAGGATAAAGATCAAATACAAATAAACTAAACGTACTAAATATACGAACTGAAGGAAAAAATAAAAAAAAAAACACGGTGTTATTTTTGTAATTATGAGTAACTATCAAAATTACTCTTGTGGAGTAGTAGAGTAATTTTGTAAAATTACTCTGCATCAAAATTACTTTTGTTAGAAATAACCCGTTGATGTGGCCTTAGGGATCATTTGGTAACATTACCAATATGACATAACTAGTCCCCGACAATTACTTGATGGTAGTAATTGTAGTTATTGATTAGTATTAAGGGGCAATTATGATTTCCCTTTAGGTACCATTAATAGAGAAAACATAGAGTTTTATAACAGATCACCATTCATGACCATTATTCATTGATCTTTATATATTGATAACAAGTGGTAATCAAAACTCTAGAGTAGAACACCAATACTAAAATACTAAAAAATTCTCTGTAAGGTAATCCATCAACCTAAGGTACCATAACGGGAATCATGGCCTTATCTTCGTCTTCAAAGATGACCACTCCCACAAGTAAGTGTCTCTAACTTGGTATCTATATTTACGTTATGATTGAATAAACATGATTAGGTTCTATATTTTGACCCATGTTTATAGATATAATCAACATGTGGTATCAGAGCAGTGTTGATTATGTCAATTCAATCAAGAAATTTGATGTTGATGATTTGTTCTTGATGATCGTTTTAAGTTCCTTAATCGTAACAAAAAAAAAAAGGAATAAAATTACCACTGCCATAAACATATGTTTCCTAATTATCAATTCATATTGTTTTCTGGTTTTAGTAATATAATATATGATGATGGAATCTTACATTATCTGAAGTAATTTTTGATCGTCCATTATATAAATCAATTTAATAATATCATAGGTAAAATTAGATGGAACATTTTAGTTTCCTGAATTCATTATGTGGATTCATGAATGTTTTATTTGAGTTATTTTACAACTAATTCCATTGATTTGACATGAGAGTTTTATGTAATATTGGATTAATGAAAGTAATGCAATTTAAAATCTTTTGCAATGAGGATGAACTTATAATTAATAATTTTTCAATGCACGTGATTATGTATTCATGCATTCTTGAATTAATCGGTTACAAAGTCCTCATGAATTAATGTTTGAATTTAATGATTGCAATTAATGAATTGATTATAGAAATTCTAGACTATAATCCATGAACTGAATAGTTGATTTTGTGCCTAAATGTTTGTACACTTAAAGCCCTTTATATGCAACTTTTATGTGAGATTCTTATTTTGCGAATGGCCCAACTTTAATTTATACCATTTTATGTGATTTTGTGTATTGTTGGATAATGAAACAACCAACGAATTGTTTGATGAGGCACATAATAAATTATCAGCCTAAATTATCAGCTTTACTAAAGACGGTCTATTATTTATATCGTTCATAATGCTGAATTTTTGTCAAAGCCAAAGCGAAGCCAAAATTTAGGTAGAACATTAAGCCGAGGTTTATTATTTTTTTTATCGTTCATAATGCGTGAATTTTGGTCAAAGCCAAAGCGAAGCCAAAATTCAGGCAGAACATTAAGTTGGTTTTATTTATCTATGTTCATAATACATGAAATTTGGTCAAAGCCAAAGCGAAGCCAAATTTCATGTAGAACAATAAGTCAGTTTATTATGTATGTTCATAATGCATAAATTTTGGTCAAAGCCAAAGCGAAGCCAGATTTATTATAGAACATCAAGACAATTTGTTATTTATGTACGTTCTCTGAATTTTGGTCAAAGCAAAGCCAAAATTCAGGTAGAATCTTAAATTAGTCTGTTATTTTGGTGTTATAGTAGACTATATCTTCAATATAATAATTTGTGTATGCCTTACTTGATTACCTCATAATGTAAATCACTCTAAGCTTCTTCTTAGGTTTGTATCTCATCTATTTCTTCCACTCTAATTTCAAAACCTAAAATGTTTTGCTTACTAAAGAGTTTCTACAAAATTTGTTCTTGTTGAATTGTTGATTATTTCTTAAGATATGATAATTCTACTGCTCTTTTCTGATAAAAAGTATTACAGAAGAAAACTAGAGCATGACTAGTAGGATAAGTCAACCATTATATCTCTTATGATAATCAAGAACTCATTTCATTATTGCTATCATGGGAGCTATTCTAGATTCTAAATTTCCTAAGATTAATTTGTTTTTTTTTTGGATGAATCAAAATAACTCCTAAGCCGCATGCATTACTCTAGATTCTTACTATAAAGTTTGTGGCATATGTGAATACATCATAATGTACAATACCATGACCCATAATTAAAGGTTTACACATGGAAATCATTACACTTTTCCGGTGCATTACATATAACTTTTCCATTAATACCATAAGTTTTCTTAAGAATCAACTATAACACTCAAGAGTACCAAAGGAAAATGAGTGTGTTGATTAGCAGCATATGTACAGGAAAAGGAAAGCATGAAACTGGGAAATTAGATGATGTTCATCTCACCGCCACTAAACCTGAAAGGAGGATACTTTTAAGATTCAGAGATAGTGTACAACTACTACTTCCAGCTATAAGTTTCTTCAAAGGAAAGTCTCACAGCAGGTTTATGCCATTAAACTAGGCATGCGCATCGAGACTATCCATAATTCAATGAAACAGCTGGCTAAGATAAGTAGTAAGATATTTATGATATTTAAGTCTGCTAATGGTAATATTCTAACCAACATATGACCGGTTGATTCTAGTTCTATGTGTTTCCTTACCAGAAATCAACAAATAATTAATATGAGAGTTAGTGGCAAAATTTTATGTTAAGACTATAAGAACCATAATAAACTGTTTTATAATTGGGCTTAATGATACCTTATATATTCTGTAGATTATTCAGAATTTGTATCAATATAAAAGCCGCATTATGACAGTTGTGAGGTTTGCATGGTTAAAACAAAGTCACTTTTACCTTAAACTCTCATATTATTTGTTATCTCAATCTGGATAGAAACCTTATAAGATAGAACTTGAGGATGCTACATTTTTCACAACCTTTGTTATCATGAAAATGAAAATTTAACAAAAGAAAAATGAGACTTACAAATTCCATCCATTAAGACTAAATTTCATGAGAAATCATGACTAGGTTAATGAAGGATGAAATATTATCAAATCTCATTCTTAGTGACTTATGAGCATGTGTTATAAGCCTTAATATTTAAATGGCTAAGGGAATAAATTAAGTTCCATTAGAAGTTATATTTCATTGGAACTTATCCCAAAATGGAATATTCAGAGATAATTCATTTATCATAATATTTACTTGTATTGTCTTATATGAATTAAGGTATTAAAGAAATTAATTCATATATACTATGATTCCTTCTAAATATGTCCCCAAAATTTTTATAACATATGGACATTAAGGAAATCAAGTCTAACATATATGACATGTTCCCACAGCACATACATCATTGAAACTTATCTTGTAGCATTCCTACAGATCTAAAAGGTTAGTGAGAGTATTAAGTGTCTTAATCTTAATTTGCGAGAGTTGCAAGAGGTGGGGGAGTGAAAACTTGTTATTACCTCAATTTGCACCTCTTGTACAAGACATTGCTCCTTCACAACTTTTCTCTTTAAGAATATACTGCTACTCTAACAAAAGTTTAATTGTTGCTTAAACGTGGGCACACTCAGAATTCTTGCCAAAATTGTAATCCTCAAACAGAGAAACTAAAATGAGTAACTTCTTTAATTTGTTTCTCTATTAGAATTTATTGGTCTTCTAATGTTGACCATAAGCATGCTAAATTGTTAAAGATTTCTAAGTCAGTGGGAGCAGTAAAAGTCCTTATCAGGATTTGCCAGAAGTGCAAGAGGCTGGGGGGATGAGACCTCTTGCGCACACTTAGAATTATGAAAGTGATAGCAACTTAGGCAAGAGTTAATCCATAAAATTGAAACTCTTAATAAACCTAATAAACAACTAAGGAGGCCATCTAGGTTTAAAAGCCTATTAACTTTGATGATTATGTATCCTCCTTGACTGAAGTTGAAATCGATTTTAGAAAGTTTACTTATCCTACCTCTTCTAATTAAGCCATTAGCATCAATCAATTTTCTAAATGTAATAAAATTGTTATTAGCAAATTTGATTTTATGTGTCAAAATAACGTTTGGGATTTGGTTGAATTACCTAAATCAAAATGCAAATGTTAAGACACTAAAAGCAAGATTGATTGTTAATGGTTATGCTCAGAAGAGAATTATTTATCAAAGAATCATCTTACCTTTCTTACAAAAGGTTTCTTTGAGGATCATTGTTGTTCTAGTAGCTTATAATCTTTTGTAGCTACATTAAATGGATATTAAAACAATTTTCCCTAAACAAAGACTTACATGTTCAAAACAACCTGAAAGTTCTAAACTGAAAGGTCAAGAACACTTAGTTTCTAAGTCGATGAAATCCATATATGGGTTGAAGCAAACATCAAAATGTGACGAAATCTTAATGCGATTCTTTTCATCACGAATTAAGTGGATTTATGTGTACCAACCTCAGGATAAGTGGGAGCAACTAATGTTAACTTGTCCTTATATAGATGACACTCTTTTGATAAGTATATGTTACATAAGTCAAATAATTTCTCACACATATTTTGATATAATGAATCTCGGAAATACCACTTACATGAGAGATATCAAAATATACCAAGATAGACCCATTGGGGCATTAGTTTCGTGCCATAAGCTTTACTCTAAAGTGGGTCCTTAGATATGTAACAAACAATATTGCTCTCATTAAGAGGATAAAATGATAAATGAGATTACTTCCTAATGCTTCATTAATTAGAAGCGTTATGAAGGTTCAAGTCTATACTCGTTTAGATATTGCTCACGTTGATGAACATTATATCACTCTAGATTATTGTGAAGCATCTTACAATATCTTTAAGAAACGAGAAAGACCATAACAAGAGGTTGATTATTCTTACCTTGATTTTATGATGTTCAAAAGAAACTAAAAGTCAATTTGGGGTAATTCTTGTGTCTGCGGACAAATCTATCTCATGGAGGAGTCATGAGAAACTGTTAACAACAACCTAAATTATAATGACATAATATGTTGTTACTTAACAACGCAATTGTCACTAAATGTTGTTGAAATTTTATCAGTGGAATCATAAACTTATTAACTCCATATAAATACTATATTGAAGACTTACTGTGAAGAGTCAGCTACCATATTTTCTCGAACAGTAACAGTTCGAGAGGTGCTGCATTAAACTTCGATACAAAATTATTGTTCGTTTATGAACAAGAAGAGGAACCTAAATACTTGTATCGAATATATTTACATTCATGATATACTTGCGGATCCGATAACTAAGGTCTGCACCCAAAGTCTTTTTAAGAGCTCATAATAAAGACGGGTTTTACTAAAGGCCTTACATAATAGCATATCATACATATGGATGATTAGTTATTATTTTTCCTCAATTACACAATTTGTTTGTTTATAAATACGTATGTGCACCTGATGACGTATAGACAAGAATTATACAAATTAATTTCAAAGGGCTTAGCTCAGTCATTTTGGTCTTAAATTTACGTATGTTTTGATTTGGGGTTGTAACATGATTAATGGGGGTCTTGAGTTGACAGTAACTCAATGACTGTATTTTTCTGTTGCAATTTAAATTTGAAACATTGATTAATGTTTTAACTTGGCCAAACTTACTTATACTTATCACAAATGATCACTCGGCCAAGTGGGAGAATGTTAGAAATAACCCGTTGATGTGGCCTTAGGGATCATTTGGTAACATTACCAATATGACATAACTAGTCCCCGACAATTACTTGATGGTAGTAATTGTAATTATTGATTAGTATTAAGGGGCAATTATGATTTCTCTTTAGGTACCATTAATAGCGAAAATATAGAGTTTTATAACGGATCACCATTCATGACCATTATTCATTGATCTTTATATATTGATTACAAGTGGTGATCAAAACTCTAGAGTAGAACACCAATACTAAAATAGTAAAAAATTCTCTCTAAGGTGATCCATCAACCTAAGGTACCATAACGGGAATCATGGCCTTATCTTCGTCTTCAAAGATGACCACTCCCACAAGTAAGTGTCTCTAACTTAGTATCTATATTTACGTTATGATTGAATAAACATGATTAGGTTCTATATTTTGACCCATGTTTTTAGATATAATCAACAACTTTTACTAGTGAATCAAAATTACCCTGCAAGATTATCAAAAAACTGTAGAGTAATTTTGATTTTTTTGTAGAGTAATTTTTGGTCTTGTTGGGTAATTATCAAAATTACACTAACCCCCAAAAAACTAACTGTAGAGTAATTTTGTAAAATGACCTCGTAGAGTAATTTTGATCTTTTAGAGTAATTTTGTTAGCTTTCAGTTATGGAGTTTAGCTTTATGGTTTTGTTTTTAGCTTTTAGTTTGGGTGTTGGGGGGTAGGTTTTTTTAGGTTTTTGGTTGGGGGGGGGGGTTTAGGTTTTTGGTGGTGTGGGGGGGGGGGGGTTGTGTAATTTTGATAATTACCCAACAAGACCAAAATTACCCTACATGAACATTTTACAAAAATACTCTACAAAATATCAAAATTAGTCTAAAGTAATTTTGATAATTACCCTACATGAACATTTGCCAGAAGTGCAAGAGGCTGGGGGGATGAGACCTCTTGCGCACACTTAGAATTATGAAAGTGATAGCAACTTAGGCAAGAGTTAATCCATAAAATTGAAACTCTTAATAAACCTAATAAACAACTAAGGAGGCCATCTAGGTTTAAAAGCCTATTAACTTTGATGATTATGTATCCTCCTTGACTGAAGTTGAAATCGATTTTAGAAAGTTTACTTATCCTACCTCTTCTAATTAAGCCATTAGCATCAATCAATTTTCTAAATGTAATAAAATTGTTATTAGCAAATTTGATTTTATGTGTCAAAATAACGTTTGGGATTTGGTTGAATTACCTAAATCAAAATGCAAATGTTAAGACACTAAAAGCAAGATTGATTGTTAATGGTTATGCTCAGAAGAGAATTATTTATCAAAGAATCATCTTACCTTTCTTACAAAAGGTTTCTTTGAGGATCATTGTTGTTCTAGTAGCTTATAATCTTTTGTAGCTACATTAAATGGATATTAAAACAATTTTCCCTAAACAAAGACTTACATGTTCAAAACAACCTGAAAGTTCTAAACTGAAAGGTCAAGAACACTTAGTTTCTAAGTCGATGAAATCCATATATGGGTTGAAGCAAACATCAAAATGTGACGAAATCTTAATGCGATTCTTTTCATCACGAATTAAGTGGATTTATGTGTACCAACCTCAGGATAAGTGGGAGCAACTAATGTTAACTTGTCCTTATATAGATGACACTCTTTTGATAAGTATATGTTACATAAGTCAAATAATTTCTCACACATATTTTGATATAATGAATCTCGGAAATACCACTTACATGAGAGATATCAAAATATACCAAGATAGACCCATTGGGGCATTAGTTTCGTGCCATAAGCTTTACTCTAAAGTGGGTCCTTAGATATGTAACAAACAATATTGCTCTCATTAAGAGGATAAAATGATAAATGAGATTACTTCCTAATGCTTCATTAATTAGAAGCGTTATGAAGGTTCAAGTCTATACTCGTTTAGATATTGCTCACGTTGATGAACATTATATCACTCTAGATTATTGTGAAGCATCTTACAATATCTTTAAGAAACGAGAAAGACCATAACAAGAGGTTGATTATTCTTACCTTGATTTTATGATGTTCAAAAGAAACTAAAAGTCAATTTGGGGTAATTCTTGTGTCTGCGGACAAATCTATCTCATGGAGGAGTCATGAGAAACTGTTAACAACAACCTAAATTATAATGACATACTATGTTGTTACTTAACAACGCAATTGTCACTAAATGTTGTTTAAATTTTATCAGTGGAATCATAAACTTATTAACTCCATATAAATACTATATTGAAGACTTACTGTGAAGAGTCAGCTACCATATTTTCTCGAACAGTAACAGTTCGAGAGGTGCTGCATTAAACTTCGATACAAAATTATTGTTCGTTTATGAACAAGAAGAGGAACCTAAATACTTGTATCGAATATATTTACATTCATGATATACTTGCGGATCCGATAACTAAGGTCTGCACCCAAAGTCTTTTTAAGAGCTCATAATAAAGACGGGTTTTACTAAAGGCCTTACATAATAGCATATCATACATATGGATGATTAGTTATTATTTTTCCTCAATTACACAATTTGTTTGTTTATAAATACGTATGTGCACCTGATGACGTATAGACAAGAATTATACAAATTAATTTCAAAGGGCTTAGCTCAGTCATTTTGGTCTTAAATTTACGTATGTTTTGATTTGGGGTTGTAACATGATTAATGGGGGTCTTGAGTTGACAGTAACTCAATGACTGTATTTTTCTGTTGCAATTTAAATTTGAAACATTGATTAATGTTTTAACTTGGCCAAACTTACTTATACTTATCACAAATGATCACTCGGCCAAGTGGGAGAATGTTAGAAATAACCCGTTGATGTGGCCTTAGGGATCATTTGGTAACATTACCAATATGACATAACTAGTCCCCGACAATTACTTGATGGTAGTAATTGTAATTATTGATTAGTATTAAGGGGCAATTATGATTTCTCTTTAGGTACCATTAATAGCGAAAACATAGAGTTTTATAACGGATCACCATTCATGACCATTATTCATTGATCTTTATATATTGATTACAAGTGGTGATCAAAACTCTAGAGTAGAACACCAATACTAAAATAGTAAAAAATTCTCTCTAAGGTGATCCATCAACCTAAGGTACCATAACGGGAATCATGGCCTTATCTTCGTCTTCAAAGATGACCACTCCCACAAGTAAGTGTCTCTAACTTAGTATCTATATTTACGTTATGATTGAATAAACATGATTATGTTCTATATTTTGACCCATGTTTTTAGATATAATCAACAACTTTTACTAGTGAATCAAAATTACCCTGCAAGATTATCAAAAAACTGTAGAGTAATTTTGATTTTTTTGTAGAGTAATTTTTGGTCTTGTTGGGTAATTATCAAAATTACACTAACCCCCAAAAAACTAACTGTAGAGTAATTTTGTAAAATGACCTCGTAGAGTAATTTTGATCTTTTAGAGTAATTTTGTTAGCTTTCAGTTATGGAGTTTAGCTTTATGGTTTTGTTTTTAGCTTTTAGTTTGGGTGTTGGGGGGTAGGTTTTTTTAGGTTTTTGGTTGGGGGGGGGGGGGGGTTTAGGTTTTTGGTGGTGTGGGGGGGGGGGGTTGTGTAATTTTGATAATTACCCTACAAGACCAAAATTACCCTACATGAACATTTTACAAAAATACTCTACAAAATATCAAAATTAGTCTAAAGTAATTTTGATAATTACCCTACAAGAACAAAATTACTCCACAAGACCATTTTACAAAATTACTCTACAAAAGATCAAAATTATCTACAGGTACATTTGTAGAGTAACTTTGATAGTTATTGATAGAGTAAAATGCACGGATAGTCCCTGTGGTTTGACAGTTTGTTACTCGGATAGTCCCTGGAGTGCATGTCCGTTAATTTTCTCCGTTAAATAGATGTGAAATTACTTATTTACCCCTCTCTTTAAAACAAAACCTTCTCCACCTACCATCTCCAAAACACTATGTCAATAACCAACCCCACCGCCACCTCATACACCTACCATCTCCATCACTAATCTAACACAAGATTAGACTAGCCCCTTCAATAAGAACTCATGAAATCAGAAAAGAATTCGTCGAAATCAGAAAAGACACAGTTGCCGCCAGCAAGACCCTTCCGACCAACATCATGTTTCCGTCTTTATCTCTCTGATTAGGTGATTAGGCCTATTTTTAAAGGGTGGCGATCTAGGTTCCATGTTGACGACGACAAATTCGTACCTTGAAAAGGCGGCGATCTCAGCGAGAGGAGGAAGAGGCCGTACAAGGTTTCGCCATTTCTGTCTCCCAATCAGCGGAGGTGAAGCAGCTCAAGAGTCCGGCTTCGGTCATATTCTCAGGCGAGCTCTTCCTTTCCGGCAAATATTTCAATTTTGTTTCTTTCGGTAACTTTATACTAGTTGGTTCATCCGTACACAAAACCGAGTATGGTTTGTTCATCCATCGAGTATGGTGTTCTTTCTTTTTCCTCAAAACTGACAGATTTGCTTGAATTTGTAGGAGTATATATTAGAGTTATAAGATTTTGTGGTGGTATATTTATCAATCAAAGATTAGTGTCCGTAGCATCTCTATACCATAGGTGGTTGGTGGGGGAATCTTGACTATAAAAACAATTTGAAATTGATAGAAACAGAACTGAATTGTTTGTCGGGAAGATGACCGGAGCCATAGAAGATGACTAAGCTTTTTTATTTTTTTTAAAGAGAGGGGTAAAAAAGTAATTTCACATGGACTTAACGGAGAAAACTAACGGACATCCACTCCAAGGACTATCCGAGTAACAAACTGTCAAACCACAGGGAGCACCGGTGTAATTTCTAAAAGTTGGGGACTATAGGTGTTGTTTTGCAAAACCACAGTGACTATCGGTGCATTATACTCTTATTGATAATTAAAAAAATGCCACCGTCTACTTTTTCCTTTTCATGCAATTCGTATGTTTTGTACGTTAAGTTTATTTGTACAATAACTTTCCCCAATTACTTAATAGCTTATGTACATGCAAATAAAACAATATACCGAAACTACCTTCATCATCAAGTTCCTTTTCTAAATAAAAGCCAGTGAACAACAAAAACACAACAAAATCCCAGAAGCCACGATTAACATTCATATAACTATCATCCTTGCCATTCCTTGATAAATATGTAATTAAAATAATATAAGTCGCAAAAAAAAAAAAAAAAAAAAAAAAAAAAAAAAAAAAGAAACATTCTAACATATACAAAAGTATCCGGCCCACCTTCTGAGTTTCGCAAATGCATTTTATGGGTGTAAAAGAGAGATTGAATAAATCAAAAACAAAAGCTCGATTCAAAGGTGGGTGTGAGAAGAGGATGGAACGAATGTGGTGCATGTGGTGGTTGGAGCACGGGGTTTTATTGCGTTGCAAGGCTAAAATAATTTAAATTTGACGAAAACAAAATAGAAAAAAAATTGCAAACCGGAGGGAATGGGTAAGAAGTTGCATTGGAACGTCTCTCTTGTAAGTAGAGATACAACGCTTTAACCAGTAAACCATGAATTAGTTTTACTACAGTAATGTTAACTAAATTTGTATAATATTAAATAGCATCATGTTAAATGATTGCTATAGTATTAATGTGATACGGTCCGTTGACCCCAACTCCATCTCGGGACCGGGCAATCCGACCCATCATCACATACCCACGTCCATTAAGTTAATTAGCATGCATATTCATTTAGTTATATAGCTTGCAATTTTTTTACTCTTTCCTGTTACCCACGTTTACATTAGTTAGTTTGCATGTTAAACCACACTCCACGTTTCCATGTTTAGCATATCTCCATGTTTACATGTTTCAATTTGCATCTTGTATTTAACACTCATTTTGAGTTTAATGAAGTAAGAAGAAAAATTAGCAAAGTCTTGTTTCTATCTCTAATTCTTGGAGTCTAACCCGCTTAAGGGTCTATCTTGGAGTCTAACCCGCTCAAATGGTTTCTATCATTTCTCCATGGTTTCCAACCACCACCGCCTTCTTGTCCCGCTCGACCACCACCGCTAAGCCCCGTACTACCCCTGTCATCCCCTCTACAATCCACCGCGTCCCTGCTACCACCACCATCATTATCGTCCTGTTTTATTTCGCCTTCCATCGGCTCCACCGACATTACCATGTCCTCCTTCCCTAGCCCAACGCTGCGGTTCGTGTCTCCGTTCAATGCAAATGGAAGTTCATGGCTGGTCCCTTTCATAAGTGTTTGTTGGCCCCATGAACTAATTTCTAAAGCTGAAGACCTAAAGTCTTTCACTCATGCAGTAAAGAAACAATATATAAATGATAATATTTCACAAAGTTTCAATACGTGCATGGGTACAAGAACTATGCATAGGACAACAAGACATCCATTTCCGGAGCAAAGACGAGAATGGCGACCACCGTGGCAACTGCCACTGTGGCGGCCCATTGAGACTAAACCAAACGCTTTAGGAAGACGCGAGTGGCGACCGCCTTGGACCGCGCATTCGGTCCTTGAGGACAAGGACCTTTTTTTTTAGGGCGGGAGTATTGATACGGACCATGCTTCAATGACCCATGAAGACCAGTCAAGAACCCACGTTTATTTTTATGCACATTTTATTAGATTATTTAGTTTGCATTTTTTGCATCGTAGCCATGTAAGTCTGTTAAGTTTTCTTGTATTTAAGCATGGTTTGATGAATGAAAAGATAGAGAAAAATTGTGGTAAAAATAGTCTCTTCTTGTCTTGTGTTCTTGGAGCTTGACCCCCTCTAAGGGTTATCTATCTTGGGAGTTTGTAGGTTTTCTCCGTAAACCTATCAATTGGTGCTTTCATTGAGCCTTAGCCTCCATGGCTTTGGAAGAACTCGAGGACGCCACGTATCTACCTCGCTTCACCGGTTACAATCCTGTCCGGTGGATTTGTGATGCTGAACGGTTCTTTTCCTTTTATGCAATTTATGAGGAAGAACGGTTTCCGTATGTTGTTGACTCGTTCGATGATGAACCTTTTTCTTGGTTCAATTCATGGTATCGAGGACCGGCACGCCTTACATGGACGTCTTTCACTATTGCAATGATTCATCGTTTCCGACCACCACCGCTTAGCCCCGTACCACCACCGTCACTTCCATGCCAAGAACCGCCAATACCACCGACATCGTCTCCTGGAAGGGTAGCTTCGCCACCGATTCCGGCAACATCGCCACAACAGTCATCATTAGATTCCAAATACCCTCAAGCTGCCATTCTCACCAACAAGACATCCATGCCAGTGCTATATACATTCGTTTTGCTCGATGGCCATGTCTCATTCGAAAACCGATGCTCCAAGATCAGTGATGAAGACCCAAATGCCATCGGCAGAAGGGAATGGAGACCACCATGGTTGCCGCCGTGTCGCTATGTTGAGATCGATCCTAATGCGGTTGTACGACACGAGTGGCGACCGCCATGGACCGCACATCCCATCCTTGAGGACAAGGATGATTTGAAGGGGCGAGGAATTGATACGGTCCATGTTCTTATCTCATCATACCCACTTTGTGATACAACTTCCTCACATTCTCATGCACAAGTAGCCCACATAGCCTTTACCATCTTTCATGCATTTGTTTATTTCAATATTATATATTCACTTGTAAGCCTATAAAAGGCAAATGAAGTTACGAATGAAAGGAGGGCAGAATATTATTGAATGAAAATTTAGTTTCATGTCTCTCTCCTTCTCTTGTATTCTTGGGAGTTTGTAGGTTTTCTCCGTAAACCTATCATAATGTTAACTAAATTTATATTTGTTTCATTATCAAAATCACTGACTTTTTATTTAATCTCTTTAAAGTCATTAACCGGTTACATTTATGAGTTCACAATGTTTATATGGATTACATAAACGGTAATGTGATTTTTCTGATTACAAAAATTAACAAACAAATATGCATTAGGTTATTCAAAAAAATTAACAAAAAATATGTTTTTTTTTTTGAAAGGTAAATTTCATTAACGAAACCGCCGACCCAAGCCGGGCCGACAAAACACAACTACAACAAGACTAGATTACATATTTACAAATGAACACCATTCCCCCCATCCTATTCCTTTGTGCTTGTATCTATTCGAAAACCATAGAAAACTTAGAGCATTAACTTCGCTAATAATATTCTCAATTCTTATTGGGGTAATTCGAAAATTTAGCATTGTTCCTGGCATGCCATAGACTCCAACACACAATCATGATAATACCTTGAACCGCGTCTTTCTTCCTTTCCGAAACATTGAGCTCTTTATAAACTACGAATAGGTCATTAAGCGAAAAAGCATAAATACCGGGGATTTTGCACCAAGAGCTAATGTTGTTCCAAATAATCGCTGCCGTGTGACAAGAGACGAAGATGTGCTCGGCCGTTTCTTCACTCGAACCACAGAACGAACACATGGAATCATCGACATACACGTTCCTTCTTTTCAAAGCTTCCGCTGTCGGAATACAATTCAATCCAGTCCTCCAGACGTGAATGTTACACTTCGCAGGCACCCATTTGCACCGGTCCAGAATGAAATCTAGGTCACAGTCACCGTCGGGTCGGATCTGATCTGAGCAAATTTTTTACAGACTTGACCAAAAAACAACCATCCGAATCTACGGCCCACTTCCAATGATCTCCAGCCGACGTCACCTAGAAGCTGTTAAGGCAGCGAACTGACCTGACCGAAACTATCCAGCAGCTCCAGGGAGTTGAGGCACCCATTTGCACCGGTCCAGAATGAAATCTAGGTCACAGTCACCGTCGGATCTGAGCAAATTTTTTACAGACTTGACCGAAAAACAACCATCCGAATCTGCGGCCCACTTCCAATGATCTCCAGCCGACGTAACCTGGAAGTTGTTAAGCAGCGAACTGACCTGACCGAAACTATCCAGCAGCTCCAGGGAGTTGAGCGGAGATCTCTAGCTCCATTCAATATACTGCTCGGCACCTTGGGCTTTGATCATGTCCGCCACTTTACATTTTTTATTTGATTCCAAGCTAAACAGATCCGAAAATTTTGTTTTAAGAGGTTCGTTGAGGAGCCAAGTGTCTAACCAAAAAGCCACGTCTTCACCATTACCCACAACTCCTTTCATGTAGTGTCTGAGCGGAATCCCTCCAACATTAGTATTAATGACAGATTTTGCCATGCTATTCCACACACCGCTAAACGATTTCTTAAGAGGAACACATTCCCAACCCACTCTCGACACATGAATGGCATCGATCACTCTTTTCCATAGGTTGTTTTTCTCTGTTTTGTACCGCCATCCCCACTTAGCCAAAAGAGACGTATTAATATCTTGCAATTTGTTCAAACCAAGACCTCCATTCTTCTTTAGACGGGAAACTTTTGTGACAACCATCACTTTTCCGTACATTCCGTACACTAATTGAATAGTAATCTGTGCTTTAATAACTGTGCATGATCTAGTTTACAAGACACTTGTGTGAATATGTGTATACTTGTGTATAGTTATATTATTTTGGATTTAAAGTAATATGACTTAACAAAAATACCAAGAATTTACAATCCAAAATAATACCAAAATTCACAAGGAATAAAGTATATAAGTTACACACTTAAATATTGGCAAACCAAACGAGAACGTAACTTATAAAATATTCCGGAAAATGCCATTACAAATATATTTTTATCAAATATTGTTTTGGATACAAGAAATGAAAATATGATTTTTGAAAATATTACAAGAGTGATATTGTATTTTCAACACGAAGAAAATATATTATTTTTGGAAGATAAAAATATATATTTACTCGGAATACATTGTTTTGACAAAGCAAGTTTAAATATATTTTCTAAAGTAAGACTTGAAAATATATTATTTCGGAAACTACAAATACAAGAATACGAGAATACATGTATGAAATACTCCCATCCATGGGAAGGAAATACGAGAATAATACTTGATAAGTAATATAACTTTGGATAATGTTAAAGACATAAAGGAAACGTAACTCGAAACATGTATACTAAGGCAAGGCACGACCCGCTCGTCTAATAGACCCTAACACATAGTAGGTAGTCGTATTTGCTGACGAGATTTGAGTTACGAGTACTGAAGACGCAAAACAGTGAGTTCATGCTCCCCCTTTTCTTTAACTGTTTTTGGTTTTATAACTCTCGGGGGTGGAACACATGTTACATTTTACAATCAGAGCTTCGATTGTAGTGAACTAGGATTCCTTCTCGTGTCTAGACTACAATCACTAGAGTTCTCTCATGAAAACATTTTACAAAAAGGTTTTCATTGTATTCACGTAAGCGTCATGATCCACGAGTCAAACACTTTTCAAAAAGAGACAAGGCAAGGACATTAGTAGGGAATACCCTCAAGATAAGGTGCCAACTAAGACATAGTCTACACGATTTAGACTTACCAAAGATAAAATATACTCTTGGTGATAACTAGTACCAAGTGGTGTTTTTGTGTCTCAGTCGTGAATCGACAACTAGAAAAATGACCCCCCCCCCAAAAAAAAAAACGAGAGTTATATGTAATATGATGCATCGAAATGCCTGTTTATGCTAAGTAACATATTTGTTTATCGATACATACATACGAATAAGTGTACGAATAAATATTCACGTGAATACATACGAACAAGTGTACGGAATGATTATTAACGTGAATAAGATACTTTCGACTCTGACTCCTATTACTGTACGTAACTCGCACGATGAAGCTATCGACCTCGCGTTCATTGCAAAGCTCATAGCTAGAGTGATTACTAAACAAGATTCTGAGCTAGCTTCCGTAGGAGATGGCTGCTCTTCCCTCCCGATCGTGAAGATGCCTGACTACGATAGTGACGGCGAGGCAGAGGCGGCAACCTTGAACGAATTCTTAATCAGCAGGGCGAGATCCCTGCGGCATTTGTGAAGCAAGATTGATGACACATGACCAGAAAAGGAAGATGAAGTATCCATCTTAAAGGTGCCCCTCCAACTACTAGGAATTCTCTTTATTCCTATCATCGTGCCTATACGCGCGTAACGATAACGAGTGTTAGCGCGTGGACCACCCCAATGGTCCTTTCCATGACAGAGGTATAAGGACAGTAGTGTCCCCTCCTTGATTGATCATCTACTTGGACGAGAGAAAATTGGGGTAACTGTGCAAGACAATTTATTATTACGGGGGCCCACGTAATAACAACTTGTAGTGCATGGAAATCCTGGTGGACTCTGCGGGCCAAGCTAACGATTACTACACAAAAATAAACTCTAGGTTCTCACACCTTCAAATGGTAGGACAATACCTAGATCGGTGCTTTAGCACATTATAAAGTAGGAAACCTATCTTGCCTACTTCGTGTCTACCCGTGTACGAGGCATTTGAGAAACGATATTTAAGCAAGAAAAGATGAATAACATTCCGAAAGATTCAGTGACGTTACACTCTACCACCTTATGGAACTTGTATGACCAGGGCGATGTAGCCCCAAATACATTAATACAAAGAATAGGTCAAGTTGCCAAGCCTATGTGAAGGCTCAGTAATTGGTTCCTCGCTAGTACATTGATGATTTTATATGCATGTGATATTGGGTGGTTACCTGTTTACTTATGGTACTATGTACCTCATAGACAATTATGGAATGCTGTCTAATCCATCCCATGCTTTTGACAGAAGAGAATGCCACCCAGACGTGACACAGACACAAGTACGTTACCAAGGACAGAAGCCGAGCTTCAAGAATGGATCTCACAGGCAATTACACGACATGAAGCCCTCCGCTCCGAACACAGTGGTGGCACTTCCGGAAATAACCCTTCAACTGGCTGCACCTATAAACAGTTCCTGGACTGCAAGCCATTAAATTTTGATGGCATAGGAGGTGCCGTTGCATTTGTTCATTGGGCAGAAAAGACTGACTATGTTCTAAGAATGAGTAACTGCTCACCCCAGCAGAGAGTTACCTTTATCTCAGGGTTATTTTTAGATGGCGCACTCTCCTGGTGGAACCTTCAGGTTCAGGTTCCACACCCTTGGTGCAGATGCTGCTTATGCACTGAGCTGGGACGAGCTCAAGGAAATGATGGGGAAGAAATACTGTTCTAGGGCTGAAATCCAGAAGCTTGAGGTGGAGTTCTGGAATTTGAAAATGGACGGACCGAAGATTCCTGAATACCTCCAGCGATTTCACGACTTGTCTAGGGTCGTCCCTTACTTAGTCAAGCGGGAATTCAAGAGGGTTGAACGATTCGTTTGGGGACTTGCACCTCAGATCAGGAGCATGGTTACTTCCTCAAAGCCCTTAACCATCACAGAGGCTATCGATTTGAGTGTCACTCTTACTGAAGAAGCTCTACGCATGGGAAAATTCTCGGAATCTGAGGATAACAAAAAAGAGACTCATGTGGAGTCATCAGGCAACCTAAAGTCAAGCACCCAAGTCCGCTATGGAAGCTCTAAGGTGAACAAAAGAAAGGGAGTGAACCCGCCAAATTGTAGAAAAACTGATGGAGCCACTAATAAGGCTGATGGTAAAGTTTACTCGGGGACTAAGCCAAGGTGCGGGGAATGCAATTTTCACCATGAAGGTCGATGTTTGAGGCCTAAGTGCGGAAAGTGTGGGAAAGAAGGACACAGCAAGGATGCCTATTGGGCGAAAGACCCAGATGGAAGAGATAAGAGAGTACCAGGTTGCTACAGATATGGTGAAGCATGGCACTTTAGGAAAGATTGCCCTAGGAAGAAACAAGCAAGGAAGGGTTTTCACGATCGGAGCTCATGAAGCACGCCAGGATCCAGATGCGGTTACGGGTACGTTCCCTATTAACCAATCCTATGCATCTATTTTTAATTAATACTGGCATCAACTTTAACCTTGCATGCTTAGAACTTAAGAAACTGCTTGGCCTAGTTTCAAGTAAAATAGACGTCCCGTATTCTTTAGAAATGGGCATATAGAAGGCTAGTTTAAGCAAACGAAGCAATTAAGAATTGTATTTTGGGGACCCAGAAGGCTGGAACCTTCTGTTACTATTGACTTGGGAGAAGTCATAATAAGATAGTCAGCATGGATTGGATATCCAAGTATAAAGCCTGAGAACATCCCCATTATGGAAGAAGTTCTAGAAGCCTTTCCTGAAGACTTGCCAGGAACGCCCCTCCGTAGCGACAAGAGGAGTTTAGGGTGAACCTCGTGCCGGGAGTGGCACCAGTGCCGAATGACGCCTTACCGACTAACTTCGTCCACGAAGCATGAGCCTCCGATATAATTGCAAGAGCTGCTAGACAGAGGAAATTAGAGACATAACATCCTTAGTTAAGGACACAAAGAGAAAGTTGACAGTTTACACTTTGCATCAATTCCAGAAAATTGGATATCAAGGATTTGCATCCTTTGCCAAGGATTGATAACATGAACAGACCAATCGTAAGGTTCTAGTTACCACTTAATGATCGACATGACAATAGGATGTCCTCAATGGTAAATACAAGAAGGAAATATCCCTAAAACGACCTTTAGGACTCGCTTCAAGCATTATGAGTTCCTTGTCGTACCTTTTGGCTTAACACTTGCAACGACAATATTCATGGACCTCATGAATCGAACGTGTAAGCCATACCTGGATAAATCATGATTATACTTATTGACTACACATTCTTATATGGCCAACGACCAAGGAAGGCCGTGAGCAACAGCTGCAATTTACCTTGCAACTCTTAGAGAAAAGAACTGTTATGTGCTATGATGACGAAAAGCAGATTTCAAATTCGCGAAGTGAGAACTTTAAGATACATGGTGGATAAGAACGAAAATCATGCCAACCCTGCAACCAAGAGCTAAGGAGCTAGAGTTGCAATTATGTGACGCATCTCGACAAATTCTCGATTGTACATCGATGCAATGAGACTACAATATTGCATACGCAGCACATTGATTAAAGAATCATAAGGAGAAACTATGATCTAGATACAGTGATTGCGCGCCGCAAATTTAACAACATTACTTGTAAGAAAACGCTGCACGACGTTTACTGAACACAAGGGTTGCAGCACACCGTTGATCGTAAAAACTTGAATATTAACATAGATGGACTAAGCTACTGAACGATGCAGACTGTATGAACACGATACGTGCTTGTGTGATAAACTTTAATAAAAAGTTGGAACACTCACTCGCCCTTAGTAGAGTTTTCCTACAACAGTATTTATCACACCGCCGTTTAAACCGCTTCGTGTGAAGCGTTAGATGGAACAGAATAAGTCAATCCCCGTCGTGTTGAACGGAGACCGAAGATAAACAATCTACTGGCCCAAGTTGGTCCAGGAAAATTAGAGGCAAAGTCGTTCAGATATGTGATCATATCGAGACAGCCTGCAGAATACAGAAAGATTGCGCCGACGAGCGACAGAAATTGTAGAAAATTGAGATGAGAAGTATGAGTTAAATGGGAGCCTCGCCTAAAGAAGGTGTGGTGTGATTTGGAAAACGTAAAGGTTGAATCCCCGATGTAGGGATCAGAACCATTGTTCACAAGACGAAATTTACAGAAAAAGATCAGTAGTGATCGCGACACATTCCATGTGTCTAGAGGAGTCTGACTCAAAGAACAGTCATTGTTCCCACAAATAAGATTCACGTCAATGACAAAACGACAAAATTACTATAGAACCTGTTAAGGTTTCGGACCAAGAGTCCACAATACTATAGAACATGTTAAGGTTGCGGACCAAGAGTCCACAAAACACAAGAAAAGACATAATTGATTTACTTGAGTACAATAGAATTCATAACATGACCCATAGTACATGGGAACATGAAGACAAATATTAAACCTAAGTGACCATATTTGACTCACAACTCCCCTGCGACTGATGGCATCACTTGAATTTCGGGACGAAATTCTTTTAACGGGGGGAGACTGTGACAACCGTCACTTTTTCGTACATTCCGTACACTAATTGAACAGTAATGTGCTTTAATAACTGTGCATGATCTAGTTTACAAGACAAATGAATTTTTTTATTACTGTTATATACATACAATGGAATTTCACGATACAAGACTTTATTCGTTGCTACATGCAACACGAGATAGTTCTAATGATACATAGAACAGAATTGGCACCGTTACCAGACAAAATAAAAATGCTGACGAAGTTCAGTACATAGACAGACTGTATTTTGAGGCCCAATATGAGCCAGAAATGACGTGTTACACTAGTATAGTGTGTAGGGAAGTAAGGACCACAAAACTGCATGCCTAAGTGATAGACAAAGTGCCGGAAAGTGTCTAAAACCCACATAAAGTGTAGAATTCTGCACAAATCAGCAAAAAATTCAGCATTTAACAAGATTATTACATGCAAAAATATGGCAAAATGGTCCTGTATGCTTTCCTAAGTGTCGGGGATTAAAAGTGTCACAAAAGGTACATAAAGGACACTATACGGAATAACTAGACACTTTAACGAACCGGTATCTAACCGAACAACTGGACATCACCCGGAATACTAAAATATTGCTAGAAGCATTGTTTTAGTTTTTCTAAGCTAGTTATGGTTCTCAAACACTCTAACATACTACATAATGCAAGAAATACACTAAAAACTAGACTTAGCATTTAACTTCCACTAATTACCCTCATTTACCAACAAATTGCAATCAACACCCCCCCCCCATATATGTCTACGGCCCACTTTATGGCCCCACATCAAAGATTTCTTCAAATCTTTCCTAAATCTCTAGTAATCTCCTCCTTGGGATTTGCTTGATATTGTGTTGTACTTTGGGAGACAAGAGAACCAAAGGTTAATAGGACTTAGAGGTTATAAGATCATCTTCATCTTCAACATTTCACCACAACACAACTCTCCCTCCTCCCTCTATACCTCTCGGCCGAACATACCCCCTATACACCACCATTTTTCAGTTTTCATCCATTCTTTCCAAGTGTACTTCAAGGTGGTACAAGGTGATTAAGAAGGTGTGGAACACTCGGATCTTGAAGGACCTCTCTTGTGTGCTATTATCCACTCCATTTTCACTTGTGTTCTTCCCTAGCTTCAAGCTAGTTGTAAGATTCTCGAACACCCTTGTTTACTTCATATTGCAGTGGTTAAAAGTTGTTGCTTGATGATTAACATAAGAACACTAAAGAACATAAAGTTAAAGCTTGAACATAAAGTTTACATAATGATGAAATATGATGAAATATTGTTAGAATGATGTTGTTTTGAATATCTTGATGATTGCTTGTTGATTTCTTGGTGATCTGCTGTTGATCATCATGTGAAACTTGTTAGGTTATGATTAAAAACATGATCTAACAAGATAAAAGGTGATTATGTGTTTTCATAAAATGATCATCTTCTTATTAAGACATGAACTTGATAATGAAATGATTTTCTTGTAAAGTAATAAACCAAGTGAACTAGTAATCTTATAAATCCAAGACTTGTGAATGATTTTTCTAAAGAAACCAAGTTTAAAAAAAAGATGATTCTTGAAAGATCAAGGTTTTTACTAAACCTACACCATTTTAGTGGAAAAACAAGTGTATAAACACTAGAGAAACAAAAAGGTTTAATAAGGAAACATTTTTGTAAAATATGTTTGCAAGTTGTAAACATCTAAAATTTCCAAGAATGAAGTTTACCAAGAAGTAAATACATTTTGGAGGGTAACTAAGTCTATTAAACTTACTACCAAGTTACTACGCATTTTTGTGAAAGATCAAGTTCATGTTACTATGTAAATTAAATAGTTTTGCACTTGGTAAGTGCAAGATGTTTAGGGATTGATTGTTGATCATTGTGTGTGATTTTGAAAAGAAAATGATATGCTAAATAGCATGGACACCTCCATTTCTAAGGGAAAATATGGCGAAATTTTCTAAAAATACCAACACTTAGAAAATATTTTCTAAATAAGTGTTTACTAGTGTATTTTAAACTATGTTTTTCAAATACAAACTTCGCCATAATTTTGTAACAAAAATACAAGTATTGGAGGTTGGTTTTTGTAAATAAAAATGAATAAATATATATTTAAAATATATATTCCATATTAAAGACACTTGTGTGAATATGTGTATACTTGTGTATAGTTATATTATTTTTGGATTTAAAGTAATATGACTTAACAAAAATACCAAGAATTTACAATCCAAAATAATACAAAAATTCATAAGGAATAAAGTATATAAGTTACACACTTAAATATTGGCAAACCAAACGCGAACATAACTTATAAAATATTCCGGAAAATGCCATTACAAATATATGTTTACCAAATATTGTTTTGGATACAAGAAATGAAAATATGATTTTTGAAAATATTACAAGAGTGATATTGTATTTTCAACACGAAAAAAATATATTATTTTTGGGAGATAAAAATATATATTTACTCGGAATACATTGTTTTGACAAAGCAAGTATAAATATATTTTCTAAAGTAAGACTTGAAAATATATTATTTCGCAAACTACAAATACAAGAATACGAGAATACATGTATGAAATACTCCCATCCATGGGAAGGAAATACGAGAATAATACTTGATAAGTAATCTAACTTTGGATAATGTTAAAGACATAAAGGAAACGTAACTCGAAACATGTATACTAAGGCAAGGCACGACCCGCTCGTCTAATAGACCCTAACACATTGTAGGTAGTCGTGTTTGCTGACGAGATTTGAGTTACGAGTACTGATGACGCAAAACAGTGAGTTCATGCTCCCCCTTTTCTTTAACTGTTTTTGGTTTTATAACTCTCGGGGGTGGAACACATGTTACAAATACTTAAAACGGTATGAAATGCCTATGAAATACTAGATCATGTGAGCATAGACAAGATATTGAAATGCCATTAATACTTAATTAGGGACGAGGGTTAGATCTAACGGGTACGGCCGAACCCCACTCACTGTCACAACTAGTACCAAGTAGTGCTTCGGAGTCCCAGTCGAGGTTAATCGACACAGTCGAGGGTAATCGACACAGTCAAGGTAAATTGACACAGTCGAGGTTAATCGACACAGTCGAGGAAAATCGACCAGGGTATGAGCCATTACGAGTGCTCCCTATGTCCTCACGTGCCTTAAAGTCCTTGTAAAACATTCATGTTCATACACGCTTTTCATACCTGTATACAAAGGAGTCTATCAAAGATTTACAAGAATTACAGTGCACAAACAAGACGCATGAACTCGCTCAACTTTTGTTGATGTTTTCCAAAATTACATGTATTTCAGGTGACAGGATGGATCTTGGGCGCGGGTGTCATAACTAGAAGTAGACTTTAAGATTAGATGTCATCCACTTTTGTTGATTTGTAACCTAGTCGAAGGTTGTGTCTAAAAACTTAAATAACAAGTGTTTGTAATACTCAAATTTTATGAATGCACTGATATTAAACCAGTCACACATCATACGCTTCCGCAAAAGACAGGGTGTGACAACTTTATCCCAAGCGACCTAATGCATTTTCCTTTCTTCCAACAATCCTCCCAAAAGGAACCTCTTGATCATAGATTCTAGGTCTTTGATTACTTTTTTAGGAGCTTTGTAAATCGAGAAATAATAAGTCGGCAAGCTCTCTATTACTGACTTGATGAGCACCACCCTACCCCCTATGGATAATAGATGCGACTTCCATTTGGCAAGCCTGGCCCTAAAGATTTCGATTACCGGTTGCCAATTGGCAATCCGGTACATATTGGCTCCAACTTTAAGAACAAGATATTTAAACGGAGGACAATCCACCCTACATCCCACCTCATTTGCCATACCCCCGATCTCTTCCGTATCCACTCCAATACCAATTAAGTTAGACTTGTCAAGATTGATTTTGAGGCCCGAAACAATATGAAAGCATCGGAGAATTCTCACAATATTAACGACTTCACTCTTTGACCATTCCCCAACCACGATAGCATCATCCGCGTAGAGAAGGTGTGTAATTGTCGGCTCATTGTTAGGGGTATCTATCCCTTTAATAACCTCTGCTTCTTTCACATGTGATTCCTACTTTCACTATTCCTTGTTCAAGAGTTCTCACTATTCACGATTGAATACTTCGAAATCGTTTGGTTCTCCTACTTCCCCATTCCTAAACTCACGTTGATTCATAATCGATTTGGCAAAGCTGAAGGTGCTGATTTTTAGAATCCTAATTCAATATATATTAATGTTAGGAACCAACATCACAAATTCCATTAAAAAACATACGACAAAAAATGAAGAATTCATGTATTCATTCAAGTGCCATACATACATCTTATTATTAAATATACTAGGTTAGTTACCCGTGTGATATACAGGCTCATATAATATATTATGTTAATAAATGTTTTGAATAAAAGTACATGACATATTGATTAAAATATGGAAAATTATAATTATAATTAATACTTAGAGTTAAATGCTTGGTTGGTCCCTGTGGTTTGCAAATATTGCAGACTTGTTCCTAGTGGTTTAATAATTACACACTTGGCCAGTGTTTGTAATTTTTGCACTTGGGTGGCCCTTATCATTAACCTAAGTTAATTTTTTTCAGTTAAATGTATGTGAAATGACATATTTGCCTCACAACAATTAAGAAAACTAAAGATATATAAATTATAATTATTAATAAATTTAAGTGTTTCCCATTTCCTACCCCTACCCCTCCTCCTCCCCAAACCACAACCCCCACCCCACCTTCTTCTCCTCTCTCTCTCTCTTCTCCATCTTTCGTCTGCAAACAACAACCTTCCACCACCATAATATCACCCACCACCATAACAGATCCTGTCACGGCCCTCGTACCCGGTTTGACCCGGTCCAAGAGCCGCGGGACAGAAAATCTCGTGGTATTTATTTTTACAGCGAAAGTCTTAACATGATGGTTTTAAACTTGAAAAATGCCCGAGTATTATTTATTTACACTTCGGGATAAAACCCGTAAATATCATAATTTCATTATTTTACAAACATGTTTATTTATTTATTTGAGCCACCACTTCAAGCTTGATAGTGCTCCGTAGCACGTGTACTTAATTCAGTAGGTCACCTGAAACATGTTGTAAAAAGGTTTTGTTAGCGGGGAAATTCTGAGTGAATCATTCATTTTGATAAAATGACACATAGTTATAATTTAAAGCATAAGAGCGATTACTATGGCAGTATCTTATTTTATATCTGGCCTTGCCACCCGTGTGACGATGGCCATACCACTATTGGGTCCAGTCACCCAATTAGTGACGTTTTGTCACTGTTAGGTCTTATTAGCCTAACCCCTGTTAGGGCTTATTGCCTAACCGTGAGAAATTAATAATGTGCACAATACCCCACTAGCCAGCGGTTAAGATAACCACGACTTAATCCCTGTAATTATAACCTTTGAAAATAATTTGAGGTATTGTAAAACAGTTGATAAAAGATAATGACTCACATTGCAGATTTATCGAGCAAGGTATAAGCCTACTGATTAGCCTTGATTAAACCTAATTTAATAATAATGCACACACAACGGGTTAGTAACTTAATACAGCAGTTACGTCAATTCACGAGATCAAACCCTCACAATGATTAACAAGTGCAATACTTAATAATTCAATCGGATTCACAACGAATAACAGAGCATAGTCCGAATTCGAACAATACTCAAATATTCAAGTCGAAATCACGACGAATAACCAAAGTAGAAGCTCAATTTGAGCAGCACTCGGACAATCGTTGGATAGTTATAATCGATCGGACGTTGAATCGTGATAGCGATCGAGTTAATACCCTGATTGCGGCAGCACTTCGTGATTATGTGTGTGTTTTTGGACTGTCTTCACTATAACTCGACGTACACAGCGTTTCTGGGCGTCGTTTCAACTCCCAGATTCAAGTCCCAATGTCTGCTATTTATACAGATTTTTGGTTTGGCATACGGACCGTAAGCCTTATCCCTTACGGTCCGTAAGGGAAACAGTCTAATTATAAGGCGGCTAAGTTCGGGACTAGGCTTGCTGACTTGAACAATTCCACCAATTAGAGTTAAACAACGAGTTTTGAGGATAATTATTCAACTAGGTTTTGCCCCCTTGAGTTTTAGGGGCCCTGATCCTGATTCCGATTGTTCTGAAAATTTTAGGGCTAATGCAGAATTACTTGCGTGTCTCAATTAGGGTTTTCTTACTGACTAATTATCATCCTAATTATTTATTTTTTTGTGAGAGTTGTTACAGATCCTCCCTACCATCGCCGGAAAAACGCCCCACCAGCACAACTCAACCATCGCCGGAAAACCCACCACCTTAACACCTCTTCTCCCCTCTTTCTTCTCCATCTTTTGTCTGCAAACAACAACCTTCCACCACCATAATAGCACCCACCACCATAACAGATCCACCCTACCATCGACGGAAAAACGCCCCACCAGCACAACTCAACCATCGCCGGAAAACCCACCACCATAACACCTCCACCCCGTTGCCACCACCTCAACCTCACATCGCTGGCGAGGATTTGCAGGATCAATGCCGAGGAAGAAATAAGCATAAAAGCATTGTTGTGCGTAGAAGTGTCCCTAAATCTGCTGATCCTGATATTGATAATGAAAGTGGTCATCCGGTAATCAAGAAATCTTTTTTTTGAAAAAAGCCTTGTTTTTCCGCTTAATTTTTATAAAATAGAGGTTAAATTCACTTTATTATAAGGTAGTTATTGCAATCTTGAAGATTAGATTACTCTTCTTTATTTTGATAATTACATATGATTCTGGGAATAAACTGATAAAGAAAAAGATTTATTTCATAATTTATCATCATTGTAACAAAATAAAGAGGTAATTAATACATCAGGTGAGATCCTGCAGATCCTCTGGCGTTGTCGGGGTGAGTTGGTGGCAGCAGGGTGGAGGTGGTACGGTGCTGGGTTTTTCGGCGATGGTGGAGTTGTTATGATGGGGCGTCTTTCTGACGATAATGGAGTGGATCTATTATGGTCGTGGGTGCTATTATGGTGGTGGAAGGTTGTTGTTTGCAGACAAAAGATGGAGAAGAGAGAGGGGAGAAGAAGGTGGGGGTGGGGGTTGGGGTTGGGTAGGGGAGGGGTAGGAAATGGGACCCACTTAAATTTATTAATAATTATAATTTATATATTTTTTAGTTTTATTAATTGCTGAGGGGCAAATATGTCATTTCACATACATTTAACTGAAAAATCTAACCTAGGTTAATGATAAGGACCACCCGAGTGCAAAAATTACAAACACTGGGACCAAGTGTGTAATTATTAAACCACTAGGACCAAGTCTGCAATATTTGCAAACCATAGGGACCAACCAAGCATTTAACTCTAATACTTACAAATAGAAAAAATGTAATAATTCATAACTCTCTAAATACTTCTCGTCAACTAAATCCTATTCATCCCTTTTTTTTAAAAAAAAAAGTATCAATCTACAGAACCATAATATAGAATCATAACATTTAGCTTGAGTATTTTCAAGAAACTGTTGTGATTAACAATGTTATCCCAAAATGAATATATATATATATATATATATATATATATATATATATATATATATATATAGGGTAGGGTTATAGAGTGAACAATGGTTAAGTTGTGAACAAAATGAACAGATCTTGGCCCTTCATTTGTTGGATGATCAAAATTAATGCTAATGGCAAACTTGTAAATATTAAATTAAATATAAGAAAGAAATGGGGCTGGTAAGAGCATTCACGTAAATGTGTACTATTGGTAATTTTGGTATCCTATCATAACTAAATATTGTTTTTTTTTTTTAAATAAAACAAAATCAAATCCCTTTAAACCAGGGATGTCAGTTATTAATTAAAGATATGAGTACACAAGTGTACAATCCGTTGTTCCTACAATGTACATTGATGTGCATATGTGTATTGTACTCATGTACACAAGTGTACAGGCTGTTGTTCGTACACTATACACTGTTGTCATCTGTATATTGTACTCATGTACACCTGTGTATATAAACAATAAAACGTTGGAAAACGAAAAATGCATATGTTGTTCGTTTTTATTAAAAAAAACTATAGGAATATCATACTCAAATTAAAGAGGATAAAAAACTCGTTTTTATGGTGTATTTAAATAAAAAAAATATATTAACGTATGAAAAATTTTATAACTATTTAAAGATCGTAAGGGGTAGTTAGTTTAGTGTTAACAAAAGTATACAGCTTCCTAATTTGAACTGATTAATTACTATCATATCCTTACATCTAAAAAATGATCAATGGCTCAGAATGGTTCACACGATTCACAAACAAGGATGTTGTTCACTCATGAACCTCATATATATATATATAGGACAAAGACCCGTTAGGAACCACCCTTTATTGCGAGAACCGCGAGAACCAATGTGAACACAACCAAAAAATGCCTAAAAATAGCTAAAAAACACACAAAATTTTTCTTTTTAATATTTTTTTATAAAAAAATCGCTACTTTTAGTAGTAATTTATTTTTAAATTTAAAAAAAAATGTTTGGCTACTAAAACTAGCGATTTTAACATAAAAATATTAAAATTTTCTTTTTTTTAGATTTTTTTTTATTTTTTTAGGTTTTTTGGGGGTTTAGTTTTTAGCATTTTAGCTTGAGGGGGGGGGGTTAGGTTTTTTTTGGGGGAGGGGGGTGGGGGAGGGGGTCTTTAGGTTTTAGGGGGGGGGTTAGTTTTTTTTAGGTTTTTTGGGGGGTTTTAGGTTTTACCATTTAGCTTGGGGGGTTAGGTTTTTTTAGGTTTTTTTTTTGCTATTTTAGGTTGTGTTCACAATGGTTCTCGTGGTTCTCGCAATAAAGGTGGTTCTCCATGAACCTTACCCTATATATATATATATAGGGTCAGGATTTAGAGAGAACGAATAAAAGTGTGAGAACGGTGAGAAAGATTAGGAACCGTCAGATCAAAACAATCTATGGACTACATGACGCGGTGGCATTTTCGTAAATAACATCACTTTTATTAGTGTGGCGCGCTTCCATAAGGGCAAAAAGGTAAATGTCCATATACAAAACACATCAAAGCCTGACCGAAACATATATACTTCCTAGAAAAAGCTCCCCAAAACCAACGTAAAATGCGAAAACCCTAGAAAACGCGAAACAAAAAAAAGTATGGCGTCGAAAGATCAAACCAGATCCAAAGGAAAAAAACATAGTGAGTTAACTTTGATTTACATTGTGCTAGTTTATGCTGCTTTTGGCGTTCTAATTTTAACAAAAATTTGCAGTTTCTACAAGGGGGGAAGGGGAAGAGTCAACTGCTCCAAAACGCCAAAAAACAAACGAGCAACGAAAGAAGACAACAAGAGGACATGGTACACAAATGTTACTTTTCGTGATGTAAAAACACACTTTCATAGTTTTTGCCAAAACGCCAAAATATGTATCGTTTGTTACTAAAGGCCACAACACATGAATCCTGTCATAGCTTTGTTACTAAACGCCAAAAAATGTATGGATTCTGTTATAAACGCCATTTAACTGTTATTGAGTTGTTCAACATCTATAATCTCTTATTGATCTATAAAACGCCATAAATGTATCATAGTTATGTTAAATTATACTATTAAAACGCCATAAAATAAAACGCCATGAAATAATTTTTTATAGGCGAAGAGAGGTTAAGATTGAGAATAAATGTGCATACTGGAAAGGCCCAAAACGATAAAAAGAGAAAGGCATTAAGTCAGAATGTGGAGGTTGAGGAAGAACCATACCATGAGTTCAGTGGGGCTAGGATCTTGTCAAGAGTAAACCCTACATAATTGACTGGTTGGTTTATGAATCTAAACGAAAACCAAAGAAAGACAGTACACCAAATGGGTTTTGGTGCTACACTAAGGTTGAAAATAGACATCGTACCCACAATACTTGCGTGCTGCTTGGTTGAAAATTATAATGAAAATACAAACACCCTAAACGTTGGCAACCATACCATACATATAAATGAAGAATTGGGAAACTCTTTAACGGGTATACCAAATGGAAGGGTGCCCGTGAACATGAAAAAAAGACCAACAGCTAAAGACCACGTGGTGGCGGAGTGGAAAACACAGTTCCGAGGGGCTGAGTGGAAAGCACAATTAGGAGGGTTGGGCTGGGTTAACAGACCAAGTGTGAGGATATACTTTGATAACATATTGCCTATGATGCATGGCTTTGGGAGAAACTTCTGCCTAAATTTCCTTGTAGCATTCTTCACTATAATGGGGCTTGCAACTGACAATGCAGTCGTCAACAAACAATTCTTGCACAATGTTACACCAGACGTTCAAATAAACCAAATGAACCGGTGTAGTTATATCATCCAATGCTTGCAACACGCCAAAAACACGTGGGCTCCCAAAAAGCATTACACTGGGCCACTGATCATACTTGCGGTAAGAATAAAATTTCACTATTCATTTGTGTGACATTAAAACACCAAAAAATATATGTCATTTGAAAATCTATTTTATTACAGCTTGCCTTGGTGAACGATGCTTGCAATTTGAAAAAATGGGACCGAAAAGAAGGATACCCAATTGAGTGGGTTACAACAGAAACTCTTGACTTATTTGAGAGTGCAATGGCAAAACACCTTGTAGGCAATGAAGTAAAAAGGAAAACAGTCAAAAAAGGTAAAGGAAGCAAGCCCCAAAAAAACAAGAAAAATGCAGATTGTTGTTCATGATGAAGATGATGGTTATGATGTTGAGAATGAAGATGAAGATGATGTTCACAAGGTTGATGAGCATGATGATGAATTTGATGATGATGATGATGGTTTTGATCATGATGATCATTATAACTATGAGGTGCAAAACGCCATGCCCTTCAATGATGATGAAGAGGCTTCACTTCAAAGGATAGTGAATGAGGATATAGAAAGCCGGGAAACGATGGTTGAAGTTTCTGCATCAGGAAACCATGCTCTTATCAGAGAAGTAACACATTATGACAACATTTTTGCTGATGAAGAAGAACAAAACAAAGAACCTAAAGAGGTATGTTGTTCAAATAATAAATTTAAGAAAAAACAAAAAACACCATGATAAACAAAATCCTTTTATTTAATATAACAGGAAATGGCTGATAAATTGGATGGAGCATACAAAGAATTAGAAGACTGTTACAACAAAATGAGCGCATTGTTAAAACAGTCAAAGGCTGAATACCCAAACAGCCTCCTCGTGCACATTAAATACTCACAATGTATGACATTGTTGGAGAACATCTCAAAATTTGTTGATGAAAACGCCAAAGAAATGCCAGCTGAAACAGAAGAAGATACACAAGAAACTGAGGATGAAAATGAGGTGGTACTAGGAGATGAAAATGAACAAGAAGGGGAAAAGGAGATGGCTGAAAAAGAAAATGCCATTAAAGAGCAAACAGTTCATGAAAACGCCAAAGAATTTGAAAATGAAGAACAAGGAGAGGAAGGATGTGAAAATGAAGAAGAAAGGGAGAAGGAGATGGCTGGAATTGAAAACGCCATTGAAGTGGAAACAGTTGATGAAAACGCCATGCAAGTGGAAATAGTTCATGAAAATGCCATTGAAGATGAAAATGAAGGAAAAGGAAAAGAAGAAGGAGAAGGAGAAGGAAAAGGAAAAGGGGAAGGAGAAAAAGAAGAGGAAAGGGAGGGGGAAGGGAATGGTGAAGGGGATGGAGAAAGAAAAGGGGAAGGAGAAAGGCAAGGCGAAGGGGATACAAGGGATGTGGCAGTAGAAAAAAACGCCGAACCCTCTACTGCTACAACAGCGCCCATATATGATGATGAAGAGGATACTATGAAGATGTAAACGAAAACGATATTGAGAGGTGGAGTTGTGATTTCAAGACACTTGAATATCACATTTCAAGATATAATGGGGAAAAATAATTAAGAGGAATATTGCTGAGATTTTGGAGCTGCCAGAACAAGACCTAAAACAATTTATTGATATTAAAGAAGGTCTTGATAATTCAAAGATGGTGGACGAAGCAATTAAAGCAACAAAAAAACATCCGCAACCTGTTGAAGAGACCCCAAAAATGCCTGTATTTGATAAGACACCAAACATCGCACAACAGAAACACAAGACAGTCGGGCATTCAACACTGAAAAAGAAAAAACTGAAGGGGAGATGGTGAACAAAAGTGTTGACCAACAAGGGGCAGTGTTTGATGAAACGCCATATGAACAGACACCAACTACATCTGGGAAAAACCTCTTGAAAAGTTTTGAAGAGGAAGAGACACCCAATAAACCCCAGGATGAAAACGCCATCAACACATCACCACCAAAAAACGCCAAACATGTCAGATATGCCAGAGAAAGGTGATGAGGACAACACTCCAGACATCACAAAGCTGATGCAAGAAAATAAAATTTTAAACCCTGAAGAGCTGCCTGGTAATGAAAAAGATGATAAAGATGATGAAGAAGATAAAAATATAAAAAAAAGAATGTGGCTGAAGAGGAGAAGAGAGATAAAAAATTGAGCAAGGCATGTTTGTCACCTTATCTAAGGAGGCAAGTGGTAATACATGAAAAAAGGACAAACCCTGAAAATAACCTTTCCACATACATCTTCACTGGAATCGACGATTATGAGTATGTACACTTCTCTCAAAATAAAACGCCAAACTTTCCATTCATAACGTTTACTTGAGAATATGCATGGAAAAACAATCAAAACGCCATGTATTATATTAGAATGAGTTTGTATAACTAAAACGTCAAGTAATGTTTTTTTGAACTGAGTTGTTCAAGATGGGAGAACAGCTCAAAATAAAACGCCAAACTATCCATCCTTAACGTTTACTTGAGAATATGCATGCAAAAGTAATCAAAACGCCATGTATTATAATAGAATGAGTTTGTATAACTAAAACGCCAAATGATGTTTTTTTTTTTTAGAACTGAGCTGTTCAAGATGGGAGAAAAGTTTCTCATGAGGGTGATCTGTGAGAGCATGAAACCAGGATTTCAAGCACACGTCTCAATTATTCTAAGTTGGGCACATATCCTGAACTATGAAGAAAGATACAAGGCTCATGAATCACCCTCGAGGTTATTCTGCACAGAAATTGTCATACCCGAAAATTTGAAAACCCTAACGTAATAAATATCGATTAACTATGTAAGTTCTGAACGAATTTAATACATTTCAAATTCGACTACGCAATTATCGTTTTTAACCGCACAATATATTTAGTAGAGAATATCTAACAATCTTGTATATCAATTTACTAAAAGAAATAAGTAATTAAGTAAATGCTAATAATTAATAATAACATTTATTTCATTTTACTATAGTTATAGTAGTTTAGAGTTTATTAAACTTCATACTAAAATAAAAGGTTTGTTTTGTAACTTACCTAATATGCTAGGGGCTGAATTGAAAGTTATGATTTATGTCATTTAGACCTCTTCAATAATATGGCGTTTCCATTTCCGTTTCGAGTTTCCGAAATTGGCGAGATCTTTCAACACAATTAAACCGTATAATTGACTAAGTTAAATGGGAAATCTTTGAGTTTGAGACAAATTATTTGTGGTATAACCATATACATCACGAAGATTTCGCAAACTAATGTCACAAACACCTCTAAATCTTTTATAACTTCTACCAAAGAACTTCACCATTGTCCCTCTGCCGTGGTTAATTTAGCTACTGATTAACACCGCCGCCGCCCGCTCTCTCTCTCAGATCCACCGCGTCTTTTAAACTCTCCTAGAATGTCCGCCTCACCCGTTTCCGCATCCGCGTGTTATGATTTCTGCATACCGCCGCCTTTGCCACCAATGTACTTGAACCAGAAACCAGGCCGCCTGAATCGCGATGGTCGCCACCACAACGCGCGACACTATACCAGCTACCGTTACCACCGAACCCACCGTCACTACTCTACTGCGACAACCCTCGTACGACTTGCTTTCTGTTATGTCGATATGATTTACGAACAGGTACTTAGAGCAGCCTTCTTTTCTTACTCTTTTAAAATATGTTTCTTATTGTAATCCCGGTGACTTCGACAGACACCATGTATCAGAAATTTCGAATCATCACTGCCCCATGACGATTTCATTATTTTGACTATTTGAGGTAACTAGTTACATAACCTATTGTCTTATATCAAAACTTGATTCCGGAGATGGGGTTAGATCGGAGAAGACTACCCCATGAAATAGATCACAATTTTTGTCACTATGTTCGCAAGTTTCGATTCAGTAAATGATATTTTTATTAAACTATGTTAATGAATAATTGTTAACTTTTAAATAAACAAGTATTGTTTCTATTCAATAAATAATCTAGTGAATGAGAATATATGTGTTTGTATGTGAATTCGTTAAGTTGCAAATCTATTTTTCATATCATATATCATATGATGAATGAAATTACTATATGATGAAACCCCTCCAAGGACCACATGTAAGTTTTGTTTTTCATAGGAAAGATTGTATTAAAAAAAAGAATAAAATATTCTTTTAATGGATTGAATGATTAACATAGTAAAATAAATAGATATTATGATATATCTTTAATTCTACAAAGTGTTGACAATCAATCGGTTAATGTTTAGAACCCTCCATCGTCGAAATATTAATCTATACATCATAATCTAAGTTTCACGAATCTAATTCAAGATAATTAAAATATAGGTTTTTGTGTTCGTTAAAGACAACTTCATTTGTTTTTGCTTATGTTTTGCAGGGCTAAATTAAGGTACGAATTCTGTTTTCTTTTCATCGTAGTATACTTTTATTTTTCGTTACTCGTTGGTACGGATTCCGTTTCTTTTACATCATAGTACAATTTTATTTTTCGTTACTCGTTGGTATGGATTCTGTTTGCTTTCATTGTAGTATAATTTTCAATTCCTTCTACGGGTACGAATTCTCAAGTCTTGATATGGTAACATAATTTTATTTTCATTACTCTTAGTATGGATCTTTATCTTTGTCTTAGAGTCTGATTGTCATGGTTTGATACCTATATTCGTTTGATATGTGATACGTTATCTGAGTCAGTATTGTATTTGTCTACTTTTTGTTAGTGTGTTGTAGCATGCCATACCTCAGACTTGTATCATGGTCGCATGTTCCTGTTAGTATCAATTTCAGTTGCCTGTAAATTATTTATAAGGCCTTAGTATTTGTATTCTGTCACCCAAGCATGTCTGGCTTGCTGTTTGGGCGTCAACGGCATGGCACTTATCGTGACAGTGCGTAATCAAAGTTCACGGCGTCTCTAGCTTGTGCTTGTGTAGCATCTTGGCCACTAGAGGCGTATAGATCGATCTTAGCTTTGAGTTTGAGTTTGTTTGTCTGGAGATGGAATAAGGGGTGAACGCCACACTCACCATCTCATAGGTGCATGGACTAGCTAGTTGTGTACCAGTCTGTTTCTGTTTTTGGCTTTGGGTGCTTCTGTGTTACACGATTTATTTGTTGATATATAGTTGTCGTGTAAGTCAGTATATATTTCTGTATGTGAATATGTTAAGTATCTGTTCTGATATGTTTGTACGCATCCGGTTTTGTTTCTGATCGTGTATTGGGTTAATTATGCTTCTATTGTTTTTAGTATCCGATTCTGTTATGTATTAGCTATGTCTGTTTTGACTTAGAATCTGTACCGGTTTGTATCAGATTTGTCTCGATCAGTATCAATCTCAGTTTGGATTTAGATTTCGTGTTATACGTTTAGTTTGTGTCCGGCAATATATGTATTTGGTATTTGATTCGGTGTCTGTCGATATTTGTCGTTGAATCTATCTTTGTTCCGTGTCCATTTTTCTTATCGGTTTAAGAAAATTCGCAAGGATTAAATCATTCTACTTTTAAACTCAAGTTATCTAGATTATTTTGGTTATTAAATATAAATCTCCAAAGCTATACAAATAGTTATTTTAATTAAATAATAACTTGTAAAGTTATTTTAATTAATAATAACTTATGAAATTTGATTAATTAATAAAGATAGATTTGAATCTAAACATTTCTTTAAAGATAATAGTTCAACAATTTTTTTCTTTTAAAGATTATAAGATTTTTAGTGGTATTTAAAATGTCTAGGCTTACGTATTTGGTTTCGATTATGTATCGTCTTTCCATGTCAGTTTTCGAAACTTTTATAAGTATTTCATTGACATTTATGATTTTCTAAGTTATAACTTTTTCAAAGTTAGGAAATTAGCTCTTTTTGTCTAATGTTGATTTGCTATGAAATGTGATAAACTATTTTATTTTAATAACATTCAAACGCTCAATAAAAGAAAATACTTTTGCCAAGTATCTTGTTTTAAAAATAATAGCATTATTAAACGTTGTTTAAAATATTTGATAGTTATTATTTCTTGGATTTGTTTAAACGTTTCATTTACAAACTACGAATAATAGGTTAGAAACTTTTCTGGTTATACAGATACTAGATTATTTAAACAAGGTTTTCAATAAGTTCGTTTATACAAGATAAAAGATTTTAGTCATCGTGGTCAGCTACGTACCAGTCTCTACAACGGTTTTGTGTTGGGTTCGGTATCGGTGATGTATATCACTTACTTTTGTTTTCGTATCAGTTTCTGTTATAGTTTCAGATCGGTTCGTGTATCAGTTTTTGCATCAGTCATGTGCCCGCATTTGTTTTCAGTAATCGTGTTAGTGACCGTTTCACTTCAATCTTGGTTTTGTTCTCTTCTGTTGTGTTTTGCTTCCGCTGATATGACTTTACTTATACTGTTGATTTCTCCGTTACTGAGCAATTTTTGGCTCAGCCGTGGTTTTCTTTTGTGTTTGTCTTATTTGTTTTACAGGTAATATGGGATGATTTGGGATTTCAGTGAGGAGCGTTAAGAAGTTGCTGGTCAAGATTCTTTATTTCAGTAATGTAATAAATGTAACTGGGATCTTTTAATTAATGTTATGGATTGGTTTTTAGTTTTGATATCTGTAAGAGTGACACGTCAGCCCTATTCGGGTCGGGGTGTTACAATTATGGTATGAGAGCTAAGGCTCTTTCCTGTAGAAAACTTAAACCTTAAAAAACTAAACCTGTGAGCTAATGGGTAGACATTGGGTTAGGATTTCAACTTTCACTCAACTTCCATACTCTTTAGTCTATGGCTTTTGGGTCTATCTATTTGACATTTTCTTTTTGCTATTGGCAAATTATGTATCTCGACTTTGTCGAATAGTTATGCCATAACCACCATGGTTGTAAAACAAGGTTTCCAAGGCCGAGTACTCCCCGAGTAGTCGCTACAAGGTACGCTGCCGAGGCGACTTTCTTCGACTCCGCCTAATTACTCGGAGTCGGTCAACCTTGGCCAGAATTAGATCTAGTAGGTCAACTCGGGCCTAGTTTGACTTAAATAATAATAAAATATAATTTCTATGTCTATCATATTAAGGAATGAATATCATTTTCACATATTTTGTTATAAATATTAGTAAATTTATGTTATTTGACATATATTTAATCTCCAAAAAGTAATTTCTTTATAATTTAACATGTCCGAGTACTCCCCGAGTACCCTCCGCCTAGACCGAGTACTCTCAACTCCCCGGTCGACCGACTAGGGAGCGCCTAGCGACTTTTGCAACCATGATAACCACTGCGGTTACATTATCAAATTCATGAATGTCTCACGATGGAAAGGAGTACGATATCAAATAAAGTCGACTACGTGTCATAAGGACGTTGTTGTCATACATGTCCCAAGAGGTGTTTCATGCCAGATATGTACTTTAGTAGTAGTGACGCTTATGCTTAAAATATTGTCTCGTTATTATTATTATTATTATTATTTTTAACTATAGCTAGCCATGATTCGTTTATCGTCACGTTGCCTTCCTTTACATTTTGAATATGTCATTAAGATGCATGATAGGAGAACCATTAGGGCACTTATGTAAGATAATTGACAATTATGGTCATGAACGTAATCGTGAATTATAGGTACACATGTGCACTTTGGGATTCCTGTCATGTAGGTTAGTGTCTATTCCAATGTCTAATGATTTCTAAGATTCGTCGCACCGTTTCGTGACAAATTTTAGCAATGTTTCTTATCATTTCACACTACCACCTTAGTTACCGCATATGCACGGCGTCGTTCACATAATTCTTCTTGGGGGATGCAACTGCTATCTGCTACACGTTGTGAGCTATCCACTACACTTGATCCAGGGAGACATGTCATTCGAAGATAAACCTGAAGCTATTCTTGACCGACATTAACATGTTATGTCTAGAAAGACCATTCCTTTTTGTTCAATACCTTTGGAAGAATCATTCTAAATGCGAGGCTACATGGGAAATGGAAGATAAGATCCGTTCTTAGTACCCGAATTTGTTTGTGTCTTAGTACTCTAAATCTCACTTTACTTGTTTTGTTATTTCTTAATTTGAATTTGTTAAGTGTCTATCTATTGACAATCTCAGAACTCCACGCTTTGTATGTTTCATATATGAGTATATGATGTTTAAAATCCGTTTCGTATTCGTTATATCTGATTGTGCTCGTCATCCATACTTTAATATCTTCGAGGAAAAAAAAAAATTTAGGATAGAATTGTAATACTCATAAATTTTCCTGAAAAAAAAAATACATAATTCATAGTTAATAGTATGGTATATTAATAGATATGTGATACATATGAGGATGAAAAAAAAAATGACTACTACAAAAAAATAAAAGGATAGTAATGTAGTAAATTCTAATTGCTTTCTAAACTTGAAAATCTAATCCTATATAGCTTAAAATGGATTTTATAATCTTAGTTTGTATGTTCAGGTTAGGTTGTTTGACCTTCTCGTATATAAGCAAATATAATATATTAAGTATACATAAAATTCCTGAATTAAATGAGTAATTACATTAAAAGCTCTTAGTTGATATTTTTCTAGTATATTAATTATTTAAAACTTTACATGTAAGATGACATTGAAACGAGTAGTAAACTATAATAGGAAATATTAATAACTTACTTTCAAAAGTTTCACCACCATCTCGTTTAGATTTTTTACGTATCATTTTTCTTGCTCAGAAGTGTCTACCTCCATTCTTCTTCTTCTAATAATAATCATAATAATAATAATAATAATAATAATAATATTTTGCTTGTTGTTCGAGGCTACATGTCTACTTCTTAAGAATAACCTCTGTTGATATCCATTTCTTTGTGAGATGCCATTCTGAACTCTCTTGTCAATGGAGACTGTCCAATTTGATTCAAGTTCATTATTCGTTTCATACTATCTGGTATATGTTCTCAGTATTTCGAGTCCATTTATGTCTTGGTACTATGATATTCAAAGTGTTTGATTTTGTCTTATCTTTTACAAATTTGGATTAGTTAGGTCCTCGCTTACTTGTCATCTTCAAATTCGGTATTAATAAAGCATGGTGATGTATCTAAATATAATTCGTTTGTTTTGTATCAGTATGTTTGAATTACGTTTGCCGCTCATATTTAGCAATTTCGAGGACGAAATTTTTTTTGGGGGGTAAAATTGTCATATCCGAAAATTTGAAAACCCTAACGTAATAAATATCGATTAACTATGTAAGTTCTGAACGAATTTAATACATTTCAAATTCGACTACGCAATTATCGTTTTTAACCGCACATTATATTTAGTAGAGAATATCTAACAATCTTGTATATCAATTTTCTAAAAGAAATAATAAGTAATTAAGTAAATGCTAATAATTAATAATAACATTTATTTCATTTTACTATAGTTATAGTAGTTTAGAGTTTATTAAACTTCATACTAAAATAAAAGGTTAGTTTTGTAACTTACCTAATATGCTAGGGGCTGAATTGAAAGTTATGATTTATGTCATTTAGACCTCTTCAATAATATGGCGTTTCCATTTCCGTTTCGAGTTTCCGAAATTGGCGAGATCTTTCAACACAATTAAACCGTATAATTGACTAAGTTAAATGGGAAATCTTTGAGTTTGAGACAAATTATTTGTGGTATAACCATATACATCACGAAGATTTCGCAAACTAATGTCACAAACACCTCTAAATCTTTTATAACTTCTACCAAAGAACTTCACCATTGTCCCTCTGCCGTGGTTAATTTAGCTACTGATTAACACCGTCGCCGCCCGCTCTCTCTCTCTCAGATCCGCCGCGTCTTTTAAACTCTCCTAGAATGTCCGCCTCACCCGTTTCCGCATCCGCGTTGTTATGATTTCTGCATACCGCCGCCTTTGCCACCAATGTACTTGAACCAGAAACCAGGCCGCCTGAATCGCGATGGTCGCCACCACAACGCGCGACACTATAGCAGCTATCGTTACCAGCGAACCCACCGTCACTACTCTACCCTCGTACTACTTGCTTTCTGTTATGTTGATATGATTTACGAACAGGTACTTAGAGCAGCCTTCTTTTCTTACTCTTTTAAAATCTGTTTCTTATTGTAATCGGTTCCCTGTGACTTCGACAGACACTATGTATCAGAAATTTCGAATCATCACTGCCCCATGACGATTTCATTATTTTGACTATTTGAGGTAACTAGTTACATAACCTACTGTCTTATATCAAAACTTGATTCCGGCGATGGGGGTTAGATCGGAGAAGACTACCCCATGATAGAGATCACAATTTTTGTCACTATGTTCGCAAGTTTCGATTCAGTAAATGATATTTTTATTAAACTATGTTAATGAATAATTGTTAACTTTTAAATAAACAAGTATTGTTTCTATTCAATAATAAATAATCTAGTGAATGAGAATATATGTGTTTGTATGTGAATTCGTTAAGTTGCAAATCTATTTTTCATATCATATGATGAATGAAATTACTGTATGATGAAACCCCTCCAAGGACCACATGTAAGTTTTGTTTTTCATAGGAAAGATTGTATTAAAAAAAAGAATAAAATATTCTTTTAATGGATTGAATGATTAACATAGTAAAATAAATAAATAGATATTATGATATATCTTTAATTCTACAAAGTGTTGACAATCAATCGGTTAATGTTTAGAACCCTCCATCGTCGGAATATTAATCTATACATCATAATCTAAGTTTCACGAACCTAATTCAAGATAATTAAAATATACGTTTTTGTGTTCGTTAAAGACAACTTCATTTGTTTTTGCTTATGTTTTGCTGGGCTAAATTAAGATACGGATTTTGTTTTCTTTTCATCGTAGTATACTTTTATTTTTCGTTACTCGTTGGTACGGATTCCGTTTCTTTTACATCATAGTACAATTTTATTTTTCGTTACTCGTTGGTACGGATTCTGTTTGCATTCATTGTAGTATAATTTTCAATTCCTTCTACGGGTACGAATTCTCAAGTCTTGATATGGTAACGTAATTTTATTTTCATTACTCTTAGTATGGATCTTTATCTTTGTCTTAGAGTCTGATTGTCATGGTTTGATACCTATATTCGTTTGATATGTGATATGTTATCTGAGTCAGTATTGTATTTGTCTACTTTTTGTTAGTGTGTTGTAGCATGCCATACCTCAGACTTGTATCATGGTCGCATGTTCCTGTTAGTATCAATTTCAGTTGCCTGTAAATTATTTATAAGGCCTTAGTATTTGTATTCTGTCACCCAAGCATGTCTGGCTTGCCGTTTGGGCGTCAACGGCATGGCACTTATCGTACCAGTGCGTAATCAAAGTTCACGGCGTCTCTAGCTTGTGCTTGTGTAGCATCTTGGCCACTAGAGGCGTATAGATCGATCTTAGCTCTGAGTTTGAGTTTGTTTGTCTAGAGATGGAATAAGGGGTGAACGCCACACTCACCATTTCATAGGTGCATGGACTAGCTAGCTGTGTACCAGTCTGTTTCTGTTTTTGGCTTTGGGTGCTTCTGTGTTACACGATTTATTTGTTGATATATTGTTGTCGTGTAAGTCAGTATATGTTTGTGTATGTGAATATGTTAAGTATCTGTTCTGATATGTTTGTACGCATCCGGTTTTGTTTCTGATCGTTTATTGGGTTAATTATGCTTCTGGTGTTCAGTATCCGATTCTGTTATGTATTAGCTATGTCTGTTTTGACTTAGAATCTGTACCGGTTTGTATCAGATTTGTCTCGATCAGTATCAATCTCAGTTTGGATTTAGATTTCGTGTTATACGTTTACTTTGTGTCCGACAATATCTGTATTCGGTATTTGATTCGGTGTCTATCGATATTTGTCGTTGAATCTATCTTTGTTCCGTGTCCATTTTTCTTATCGGTTTAAGAAAATTAGCAAGGATTAAATCATTCTACTTTTAAACTCAAGTTATCTACATTATTTTGGTTATTAAATATAAATCTCCAAAGCTATACAAACAGTTATTTTAATTAAATAATAACTTGTAAATTTATTTTAATTAATAATAACTTATGAAATTTGATTAATTAATAAAGATAGATTTGAATCTAAACATTTCTTTAAAGATAATAGTTCGACAATTTTTTTTCTTTTAAAGATTATAAGATTTTTAGTGGTATTTAAAATGTCTAGGCTTACGTATTTGGTTTCGATTATGTATCGTCTTTCCATGTCAGTTTTCGAAACTTTTATAAGTATTTCATTGACATTTATGATTTTCTAAGTTATAACTTTTTTAAAGTTAGGAAATTAGCTCTGTTTGTCTAATGTTGATTGGCTATGAAATGTGATAAACTATTTTATTTTAATAACATTCAAACGCTCAATAAAAGAAAATACTTTTGCGAAGTATCTTGTTTTAAAAATAATAGCATTATTAAACGTTGTTTAAAATATTTGATAGTTATTATTTCTTGGATTTGTTTAAACGTTTCATTTACAAACTACGAATAATAGGTTAGAAACTTTTCTGGTTATACAGATACTAGATTATTTAAACAAGGTTTTCAATAAGTTCGTTTATACAAGATAAAAGATTTTAGTCATCATGGTCAGCTACGTACCAGTCTCTACAACGGTTTTGTGTTGGGTTCGGTATCGGTGATGTATATCAGTTACTTTTGTTTTCGTATCAGTTTCTGTTACAGTTTCAGATCGGTTCGTGTCAGTTTTTGCATCAGTCATGTGCCCGCATTTGTTTTCAGTAATCGTGTCAGTGACCGTTTCACTTCAATCTCAGTTTTGTTCTCTTCTGTTGTGTTTTGCTTCCGCTGATATGACTTTACTTATACTGTTGATTTCTCCGTTACTGAGCAATTTTTGGCTCAGCCGTGGTTTTCTTTTGTGTTTGTCTTATTTGTTTTACAGGTAATATGGGATGATTTGGGATTTCAGTGAGGAGCGTTAGGAAGTTGCTGGTCAAGATTCTTTATTTCAGTAATGTAATAAATGTAACTGGGATCTTTTAATTAATGTTATGGATTGGTTTTTAGTTTTGATATCTGTAAGAGTGTAAGAGTGACACGTCAGCCCTATTCGGGTCGGGGTGTTATAGAAATACTGCTGGTAACTCTTTTGCTATATATATTTGATAAAATTATAATAGGACAATGTTTTGTTGTTTAATTATGTGGTACTCAATATTACAAAATATTCCGGCATACTACCAAACGACAACAGAAGATGCACGAAACGATGAATTCAACAGAAACATGGAAACTGTTATGAAAAAACACACGTTTCAAAGGAGACAAGAAACATAAAACCATCAACGATTATGAATTGGTCTTCGTGCCAATAATCTGGGAAAGACATTTCTTTGTTGTCTGTTTCAACATGAAACACAAAAGAGTTGATGTATTGGACAACAGCGGTGTAGGGGATAAAGTCAGCATAAAAAAGAAGTATGAAGGATGGGTGGAAAAATTGGTAAGTATCTTAAAAATCACCCAAAGCATAAGATCATGAGCAAGGCGAAGGTTTTCAGACAAAAGATGGATTGGAGGACAAAGTCTAACGTCATCGACTGTGGAATTTTCACAATGAGGCATATGGAAACATACATGGGGGATATAGCCTGTTGGAAAAGTGGTTTGGCAAGAGAAGATGCCACAAATCATCTCCAACAAAAATAGCTAAATGAACTAAGGGTAAAATACATTGGAAAAATCTTGTTTCATAGCGAAAATGAAAACGTAAAACTACTGACAAGTTGTCTAAATAATTTCATGGCTTTAGGGGGAGAAAGAATACCTAAGTTGTTTGACAAAGCAGATGAGAGAATAGCAAAACGAATGTTAGAATATGTAGATTAGCTAAACGCCAAGTATTTTAATGTTGACTATCGTGTTTTATTCTTTACATTATTACATCTACATGTTTGGTTGTGTGGTCTACTACCATATTTGTGCAAATAAAAGAAAACGCCACGATTAGAAAAATTAACAAATAGTAACCATTTAAAACATAAACAACATTAAAAAAAAGGGTTAAAAAACTAAATTAAGACAAGTAAAAAACACAAAATCGCCAAAACTACAGGAAATCAATAAAACGCCATTAAAACACAAACGCCATTCGTAAAAAAATACTTTAAAAAAAAACGCCATGAAAGATAAGCATAAAGATGAAAACGCCATATATATATATATATATATATATATATATATATATATATATATATATATAATTATTTATGGGCAAAGGAATCATAATGCCATTGTTTAGCGGGAAGTGGACAATGACAATCGTACCCCGGAATAATAATTAGTGCTCCCTGCCACGTGTTGGGCCAGAATCCGTTCTCACCGTTCTCACACTTTTCACCGTTCTCTCATGATCCCATTTATATATATGTATATATACATATATATATATATATACATACATATATATATATATACATACATATATATATATATACATACATATATATATATATATATACATACATATATATATATATACATACATATATATATATATATATATATATATATATATATATATATATAGGGGTAGGTTCATTTGAGAAGAATCTTCTTAAAAGAAGAAAAAATGAATTAATCTAAACCCTATATTTTTTTTATCATAACCGTGAATCAAGATATCATTTTTGTCCACTTTTAATTAACGCTTTAATTACTAAGGGTAGTATAGACATTTTGATGTAGAATATTAATAAATATTTTAAAGAGTTACTCAAATCTTATTAATGCAACCATAAATTCCTCCTTCACCATCATTAATGTGTTAGCTCCTACACAAATTTTATTAGAAGTGACAAAATTATTTAAAATTTTTGTGTCCTACACATATTTTATTATGAGTCGCAGAATTATTTAAAAGTGGTCGAGTTCTACACATTCTGTATCCTACACCAAAATATTGTTTTAATGGTGTAGGAAACGTTAAAAATGTAAGATCATGTGCAAAATTGTTTTTATTGTGTAAGGTGCACAAATATTTTATAAGATAGGCTCATTAAATGATCAGAGTTCATTAATTTGAATAGCAAAAATAAATAATAGACCCATTAAATGATTTGTTCAAATTAGCTTTCTATCCTTTATTCTTTTTATTGTTAATTTTTAATTCTTCTCATTTGAACTCTCCACTATATATATATATATATATATATATATATATATGGTAGGGATCCTAAGAGAAGTCCACCCTATTTGAGAAACTTGAGAAGCAATCTGGACCACACATTTTCCATAAGTAGAAAATGCTAAAAAAGGTGAAAAAAAATGCAAAATTTTTTTTTTGGAAAAATCCTAGCTTTTTCCTTAAGGATTTAGTTTTTTTGTTTTTTTAAAAAAATTTTTTTTAGGGATTTATACATATGTGCATATTGTTAATCTTTTAACAATACATATATGTATATTGTCAATTATACATATATGTATATACATGTTTAAAATTGAAAAAAATATGTGTTATAAACCCTAAACCTTAAACCCTAAACGCTAAAGCTAAACCCTAATTCCTAAACCCTAAAGCTAAACCCTAATGCTAAACCCTAAAGCTAAACCCTAATTCTAAACCCTAAAGCTAAACCCTAAACCCTAAAGCTAAACCCTAATTCTAAACCCTAAAGCTAAACCCTAATGCTAAACCCTAAGGCTAAACCCCTACTAAACCCTTAATGCTAACCCTAATGGAAACCCTAAAGCTAAAGCTAAACCCGAAAGTTAAAGCTAAATCCTAATGCTAAACCCAAAAGCTAAACCATAATCCTAAACCCTAAATACTATTGCTAAACCATAATGCTAAACCCTAAAGCTAAACCCTAAACCATAAAGCTAAACCCTAAACCCTAATGCTAAACCCTAAACCCTAATGCTAAACCCTAAATACTAATGCTAAACCCTAAATAGCACTTATTTTTCAATTTTAAACATGTATATACATATATGTATAATTGACAATATAAATATATGTATAGTTAAAAGATTAAAAATATACACATGTGTATAAATCCCAAAAAAAAAAAAATTAAACAAAATAAAAAACTAAATTCTTAAATAAAAAGCTGCAATTTTTCCAAAAAAAAAAAAATATTTGCATTTTTTTCACCTTTTTTTTGCTTAGGAAAATGTGTGGTCTAGAATGCTTCTCAAGTTTCTCAATTAGCCTACTACTTCTCCCATGATCCTTATCCTATATATATATATATATATATATATATTAAGCCCATTAAGTCTAACCACCTTCCAAATCTACCTCCACCGTCGGGTTGAGATTAAATCTGAGCCCTTTAAACTCACAAAAAACTGCTATGGTGGCGGCTGTGAGCGGTTTCTTGCAGTTTCCATAGCTGGTGGTTATCTCCGTCTTTCTATGCCAACGTCGCTGATAACCTCCATATACATTTCCTAACTCCTATTTTTCATCCCCACCGTAGCATGTAACCTTCATATACCATTCCTTTGTAGCAGATTTGATATATACACACAGGTGAGCTTTCTTCTATCCTGATCTCAAACCTTTAGTCAAGCATTATTCCATCGCAATCTAGTAAATATTAGATTTAAATTAGGGTTTCTTATGATTATAACTTTTGTGTTTGTGTTTAAAATTGGATGAAATGGCCAAACGCTATTGTAATTTCTTCTACTGTGTCACCAGATTTCTCCTCAAATTCATAGCCCCTTTCTCCGGTCATTAAATATATGTCTAAGCTCAACACAACCACCACAAATGGCGTTATCCTGCAGTGGTTTAACCTTCAAGCTTCATGTTCAAGAGTGGTCAGGTATGTTCTCTGTTTATGATTTTCATTTTAGATGATATTTGTTTTATTTTTGGTTATATAAGATGTTGTGATTTATCATTAGTACATGCACATAGATTGTGTAAAGAGATGGTGCGACGAGAGGGGGAACACTAGTTACGAAATCTGTTTATATGTTATATGTTAGGTTAATTCTGTGACAACTATCAAAATTTCAGGTATCCGTACAATTATTAAACCATGATTAATGCTTAATGACTGTGCTGAATCACAATTAACTGCTTACTGATTATTGCCATATACATACATACATACATGTGCATCACATATTGCTTAATGTCATATCATTATTGCATGAAAGCTTATTTGACTCAAATAATGCACGAAACATAGTTAGCACACAGTTATCAGATAAATCAGAAATATGCTGACGGAGTTCAATACACAGACAGACTAGTATATGAGACACAGAATGAGCCAGAAACCAAGTATTACACTAGTATAGTGTGTAGGAAAGTAAGGACCATAAAACTGCCTTCCTAGTGATAGTTTAAGTGCCGGAAAGAAAAGTGCCTGAAACTCACCTAAAGTGCTGAATTCAGCAAAATTCAGCAATAATCAGCATTTAAACACACTAATATTATGCAGAAATATGGTTAAATGGTCCTGAATGCTTTCCTAAGTTTCGGGAATCAAAACTATCACAAAAGGGTACATAAAGCACACTAAACTGCATAGTTTAGCAACTTAACGAACTGGTAATCAACCGAACAACCGGACACTACCCGAAACACCAAATTTTTACTAGAAGCACTGTTTTAACATTACCAAGCTAGTTATGGTCCCCGAACATCATAACACATCATAAATATCTAGTAACTAGAGTAACTAACTAGATACTTACATTTTTACCCTAAACTAACTAATGTTTACAAACCTAGTCTACATAACCCCCCCACCTATGAAATCGGCCAACATGTCCCCCACATGATGATTTGTTTTAGTTTTATAATAGATCCTTGTTTTTAACTTTAGAAACACTTTATACATGAGCATGGATTATAAGAATGAACATTAAGTTCATAGCTTCATTTCTACACACATCAAAACACACACAACCTTCTCTTTCTTCTCCTTGTGCTCTCGGCCGAACACCAACACACACACACTCACCATTTTCATCCATCCTACAACCATTCCAAGCTTATACAAGTGAGTTAGAAGACATACAAAGGAGCTAGGAGCTTGGAGAAGTTGAAGGACCTTGTTCATTTGCTTTTATCCACTTGTTTTCTTCTCTTGATCATCCATAGCCTTGAGCTAGTGGTAAGAACCTTGATCCTTCCATTTTACTTCTATTTTAAGTGGGTAAAAGATGTTACATAATGATAATCTTGAAGAACACTAAGAATCACAAGAAAAGAACTTAAAAATAAGCTTGAATACATAAGAAATCTTGATGAATATGAGTTGTTATGCTTAATTGATGATTGTTGATTACTTGTGAAAATGATGTTGATCATCATATGATCTTGCTAGATCATGATTAAAAACATAATCTAGCAAGATGAGAGGATGAAAGTGTTGTAGGATCATAGATCATCCTCATAAGAAACATGAACTTGAAAGGATATGTGGTTTTCTTGAAAAATAATGATCAAAGTAAGTTGTAATACTTGTAGATCTAAAGATTCATGGATGGATTTCAAAGGAACCAATTTAAAAACACAAGTTTTACTAAATCTTGGTTCTTACATAAATAAACCCTATTTTTAAAGGTTAAATAAGTGTAGAAACACTTATGTAACAAGAAAAATCAAAGAAGAAACATTTTTGAAAAATATGGTTATAAGTTGTGAAAGTCTAAATTCATCAAGAATGTGATTTATAAATAAATAACCATACTTTAAAGGGTAACAAGGCCTACTAAGAACACTAGTAAGTTACTACAAATTTTTAAAATTTTCAAGTTCATGAAGTAGATTATGCTTGTTTGTGGCAAAATTGGTAAGTAAAGATTGTTTGATTGTGTTGATTTTACAAAAGAAAATGATATACCTTCAAGGTATGGAAACCTCCATTTTTAGGGGAAACTATGGCAAAATTTTTCTAAAAATTAAACACTTACAAAAATATTTCCAAACAAATATTTACAAGTGTATTTTAAACCATGAATTTCTGACATAAACTTTGCCATAATTTTTGTCACAAAGATAAAAATATTGGAGGTTGGTTTTCATAAATAAAAGTGACTAAATATGTATTTAGGAAAATATATATTTAGAAGTCACCATGTGTGTGATTAATTGTATATTATGTGTACTAGTTATATTATTTTAGGACTTGAAATAATATAACTCACTAAAATACCAAAAATTACAATCCAAAATGTTACCAAAATTCCAAGGAATAAATATACACACTTCACACAAAATATTGGTGAAACCGAACAAAAGAATGTAACTTACAAAATATTCCAAAAAATTTATTCACAAGCATATATTTGGTAAATAATATTTTGGACACCAAGAGAACAAAAATATGATTTTTACAATTATTACAAGAATATATCATATTTTTTGACAAGGGAAAAATATATTATTTTTGGCAAGTATGAATATATATTTTTGTTGAATTTTTTAGAAGATATATTATTTTTGAAAGAAATATATATTTTCTTAAACAAACATGAAATACAATATTTTTGGGATGGAAGATATATTTTCTCAAATAAATATGAAATATATCATTTTTGGAGAAAAATAAGTTTATATGTATTTTCTAAGTTAGACTTGAAAATATATTATTTTTGGAACTTATATGAAAATACAAATATTTTTGCCAAAGGAAAATTATAAATAATATTTCTTAAAATATATATTTTGGAAATATATATTGTTGAACTTTTATTAAAGATAATATTCCAGTAAAATTAATACAAAATTTGAGTATGAGAACACTTAATGAATACAATAAAAATACGTATGCTCATACATATAAATACACGCCGGAATACGACCCCAATACATGGCAAAAATATACATATACAAGAATACGAATACACCCATCCTTGGGAAGGAAATACATGGGTAAATACTTGAAAAATATTAAGTTAAAATGTATTGTTTTAAAAATTATTCCAAAATTTAATAGATATAATTTAAGTTAAAATATTTATTATTTTAACAAATAATTATACAACAAGAACGTAACCCAAAGACACTAAGTAATACTAATCAAGGCACGACCCGTTCATCTAATACACATTAGTACTTTGTACGTAGTCGTGTACGCCAGGCGGAGCTTTGAGTTACGGTGTTACGAAGAACGCAAGACTGTGAGTTCATGACCCCCCCCCCCCTTTCTTTAAGCTGTTTTGTTTTATAACTTTGGGGGTGAAGTACATGTTACAAAATGTTTACAAACAATCACAGTTGGTATGTTTAGCTAACGATTGCATAGTAGATCATATGAATGGGTAGACGCACTCCTAAGACCATTAATCCTCGTGTTAGGACCGAGGGGCATGAGTGATAGATCTATTTGGGTGTAGCGAGCCCACACCCATGTGGACCGGGGATTGGCCCATGAGGTGACTATGTCTTACAGCCGGTGGCCCGGTACAAAATCTGCTACGGTTGAGCCTTCCTACGCCGTTGCACGCATGTTAATGGCCTTGCAAACCATTAATTGATCTGTTTCCTTGTTTTGCTTTCATACTGGGATTTACAAAACATACATACATACATACAATGTTTACAAGGTTTTATTCATACACACAAACAAACACATGAACTCGCTCAACTTTTGTTGATGTTTTCAAACTACATGTATTTCAGGGAATTAAAAGTGGACCCGGCGGGCGTTTGGATGTTTCAAGTTGCGTTAAGAATAAAGGATGTCATCCGTTGTCTTAGGGTTTGGTTAGTGTGTCTTATCCTGGACGAGACACATCAACCAAAGCCTGATTTTATTTAGAGTCTTTTGATGAGTCCTTAGGGAACTCTAAACAAGTCGTATGGTTTATAAAATTTGAATTTGAAGTCTATGTTTCAAACAATGATGGTTGTGATGTTTTTAAACTTATTTAATGGATGATCATCAATGGTTTAATCATATAGTTGTTGTAATGATTGAATGCAATGATATTAACCAAGTCACACATAATCACGCTTCCGCAAAAGTCAGGGTATGACAGTTTGGTATTCGAGCATCGATTGTAGCGAACTAGGATTCTTTCTCGAGTGTAGACTACAATCATTAGGGCTCTCACAAAAACGTTTTTACAACATGTTTTCATTGCATACGCGAAACGCCAAGATCCAGCGAAACAGACATTTTTACAAAAATAAAAAGACGAAAAACACAATGCACAGTTACCTTGTTGAGACTAGGTGGTTTAGTCTGGGAGACTGGGTAGTTTAGTCTGGGAGACTAGGAAGGATACTTGATTACGCGATTTCATTAACTTTGACTGCATAATGTAGTGGTTAATATATGTGCATATGTTATGATCGTTATGTTACAGGCGGTATGTCGTCTTCAGAGAGCGGATTGTCCGATATCGATGACCCTATGGCTGTAGTCTCAGATGACGAGATTGCACCAGAGCTGGAGATCTTTACTACCTATACAGAGAGCGACCCAGAGATGATTCAGACGACAACGATGACTTCCAGCCATTTGCGTTGCCTGATTTTGGAGATGATTTACCGATTGCTGATGGTATCCCAGACGAGGATCCTTTTGTTATTCCCATTCCAGTTCATGATCATCTTATCATCGGTCACCCTGATGGTGAGCATGTTGTGGCACCGATCCTCGCTCCCGTTCCTCTCATGGTCATTCCACCTGAGGATTGGCCTTTTGACGATCTTTTTGACGATGATTTTGATCCGTTTGTTGATGATCCTCCCGACGACGCTCATGGTGATGGAGAGCTCGATGAGGACGTTGTTGATATTCCACTTCTGGGGATTCCCGTTATTGAGATTTCTTTTGACTCTATTTTACACTCTGTCTTAGATTTCCTTGAGTCTGTGACTTCTTCCGCTTTATAGGCAGTTAGACTATGACGTTATGCCACTGATTCTGATGATGATACGGCCATGTCAGCTGCACCGTCTCCTCCACATGACTTCGAGCCTGGACTTAAGCCCGATTATGTCCCTGTTAATCAGCCTGTTGATGCACCCGCTGATCCTGAGCCGATACCTGCACCTAAGCCTTTACCTGATCATGACCCTATTCCATTTAGCTTACCTGACATTGCACCTCTCATACTTGATCCAGCTCCTGCACCCGCTGACCCTCCTGTTATTGAGCCTGTCACTCCTCCACTCGCACCCGCACCTACTGGTCTTGCTCCTTTTCACCCAGTGGAGTCTGATGTTCACCGTGTTGAACTCCCTATGGTTTTCTTGCAGGATATACCCGCAGCCCGTCCAGGGGAAGGCACTTCTATCCAGCAGCCTAGCCATGACCCTCATGTTTCAGCAGCTTATCCACACGTACCTCAGTCTTCACCTTCTGATCATTTTACTTCTTCGCCACTTGATGAGCCACTCAGATGGTTCCCACCTTACACCATGCCGATTTCTGATCCCTACAATCCCTCGCACTTTACTGGTTATATACGGGATGAGTTACTCCTATCCTTGCAGCTTCAGTATGAGATCATGAGTCGTAGGGTTTTAGAGCTTGAGATGACACCGCGACCTTTGCCACGTCCGTGTCAGCCTACTTTTGTTCCCCCTCGTTCATCACCTTCCCCATTTTCACATCCTCCTGCACCGCTTACTCCATTTCGAGAGTTTGATACTCGATTTCTTACCGTTGAGCAGCAGATCAGTTATCTATTGCGTCATGTTTATGATCTTGAGGAGGAGCTTGCGTAAGTGCGCAACTTGCTTTTTGTTCCTCCACCTCCTCCTCCACTACCATCAGCATAGCCGGTTTTTGGTTTTATGTACGTAGCTTGCTTTTGATGAGAGCACCACTAATGAGCTGAGCTAGTGAAGCCTTTTGGAGACCACCTTTTGATTGTATGACTTTTGGTAGATTGATAGACATTTTGGACAAAGGTAGTGTGACCCTGTGTTCACTTTTGATACGATACTCTTGTAAAACATGTAACAATATTTGTGATCGATGATTAATGAAAGCTCAATCGTCATGTTCTCATTAAATATGTTGTTAATTTACTTGTTTATGCTATAATTGTGATGATTACATGCTTACTTGTTATGATAAACACTATTACATGCGTACTATTTATTATACGATTAAAACCTGACCAATAAAATCTTCTTTATAGAAGATGCCTCTTCGAAGGAATAATCAGTTGCCCACAACAGAGGCAGAACTGCAAGAACGGATTTCACATGCAATTGCACAACATGAGACCTTGCGCTCTGAACATAGCGGAGGTACCTCAGGAAATAACCCACCTCACGGTAATGCTTAAGTCACCTAAGACACATTACGATACGTTTGGACATTCCGTGTGCCTTTGCTAATGCTTTCTGTGAATGATGTTGCTTGTATAGGTTGTACTTATAAGCAGTTCCTAGACTGCGAGCCTCTGAACTTTGACGGCACTGGAGGTGCTGTAGCTTTCCTAAGATGGGCTGAGAAAAAAGATTCTGTGCTGCGAATGAGCATGTGTGCGCCAGAGCACCAGGTCACTTACATTTCTGAACTATTTCTAGACGAAGCTCTGTCGTGGTGGAACCTCTAGGTTCAGACTCTAGGCGAGGCTGCAGCGTATGGTATAACTTGGGATGAGATGAAAGAACTGATGCGCAAGAAGTACTGTTCAAGGGCAAAGATTCAGAAGTTGGAAACCGAGTTCTGGAATCTGAAAATGGATGGACCTAAGATTGCTGAGTATGTACAGAGATTCCATGACCTGTCTCGTGTTGTTCCCTACATGGTAAAGCCAGAATTCAAGCGAGTTGAACGTTTCATTTGGGGATTAGCACCCCAAATTATGAGCATGGTGACTACTTCCAAGCCTCCAACGATCACTGAAGCCATTGATTTGAGCGTGGCATTGACTGAAGAAGCAATTAGGTTGAACAAGTTTTCAATCTCCAAGGGAAAGAAGAAGGAGACTCATGTCGAGTCATCAGGAGAGAACAAAAGGAAGTTCTCAAACTTCAAGAAGGGTACTCGTGCGAGCAACAATGCCAACAAGCGTAAAGATGCTAACCCACCAGTTGAAGCACAAGCTGCTGCTACTGGTGCTCCTATTGGTGCTGAGATTAGAGGAAAAGGGTATATGGGCACCCTGCCCAAATGTGATGTGTGTCAGTTTCATCACACTAGACGATGCAGAGCTGGAAAGTGTGAGACGTGCGGAAAAGTTGGCCATGCCAAAGAGACATGCTGGTATGGTACTGGCCGTGGGAATGGTGGCCAGAGAGGAAATGGTAATGGCAATGGAAACCGTGGTGGAAATGGTTATGGGAACAGAAACCAAGGTGGAAACGAAAATCAAGGAGGTAGTGGAAATTGTGGTGGTCTGGAAATCAAGCTGGTAATGGATACTGTGGAGCAAACAACAACCTGGGCGGAAATGGAAATGGAAATGGGAATGGTCGAGGCGAAGGTTGTTTTATCTGTGGAGATGTAGGGCATTTCAAGAGAGATTGCCCAAAGAACAATCAAGCTCAGGGAAGAGTTTTCAACATTGGAGCTAGGGAAGCTCACCAGGATCCGAACGTAGTTACTGGTACGTTTCGTATCAATCAACACTTTGCATCTGTGCTATTTGATACTGGTGCTGACTATAGCTTTGGAAAGCTAGTAGAAGCAAACGAAGTGATTAGAGGCTGTGTAATAGAGCTGGGAGAGCATGAGTTTACGCTTGATCTTCTGCCAGTCGAGTTGGGAAGTTTCGACGTAGTAGTTGGAATGGATTGGTTGTCAAGTAACAAAGCTGAGATCGTATGTCATAAGAAGACCACCCGAATCCCGATGGCGAATGTAGAGACGATTGTAGTGCACGGAGAAAAGCATGATACGCCTCTAAGGATTATCAGTTGGTTGAAGGCCCGAAAGTTTTTGCAGAAAGGATGTGTTGCCTTCTTGGCTTACGTTGTTGATAAAGAAGTCGAATAGCCGAAGCTGGAAGATATCCCTGTGGTAAGGGAATATCCTGAGGTCTTCCCCGAAGACTTGCCAGGATTGCCGCCTCAACGACAAGTCGAATTCCATATTGAATTGGTTCCAGGCGCAGCGCCTGTATCCAAGGTACCTTATCGACTTGCGCCTTCCGAGATACAAGAGTTGTCGACGCAGCTTCAAGAGCTACTAGATAAGGGATTCATTAGACCAAGCTTCTCGCCTAGGGGAGCTCCAATTCTGTTTGTCAAGAAGAAGGACGGTAGTTTCCCTATGTGCGTTGACTACCGAGAGCTAAACAAGTTAACCATCAAGAATCGGTATCCCTTGCGGAGGATTGATGATCTCTTCGATCAACTTTAAGGTTCAAGTTACTACTCCAAGATCGATCTTCGATCAGGTTATCACCAACTGCGGATACAAGAAGAGAGTATACCAAAGTCTGCCTTCAGAACTCGTTATGGACATTACGAGTTTCTAGTGATGCCGTTTGGATTGACAAATGTGACGGCAGTATTTATGGATTTGATGAACCGAGTTTGCAAGCCATATCTCGATAAATTCGTGATTGTATTTATCGATGATATTTTGATTTATTCGCGAACGAAGGAAGACCATGAGTAACACCTTAGAGACATTTTAGAGCTGCTCAAGAAGGAGAAACTGTATGCTAAGTTCTCGAAGTGTGAGTTTTGGTTGCGTGAGGTACAGTTCCTTGGTCATAGTGAATGAAGATGGAATCCATGTGGATCCCACCAAGATCGAGGCGATTAAGAATTGGGAAATTCCGAATACGCCAACCGAGATCCGGCAGTTTTTGGGTTTAGCTGGGTACTATCGCAGATTCATTGAGGATTTTTCGAAAATTGCTCAACCGCTGACCTCCCTTACTCAAAAGGATAAGAAGTATGAATGGGGAGATAAACAAGAGGAAGCATTTCAGTTGCTTAAGGACAAGCTTTGCGATGCACCTATTTTATCCCTACCCGAAGGCACCGATGACTTTGTGGTATACTGTGACGCCTCGCGTCAGGGATTGGGCTGCGTACTGATGCAGCGACAGAAGGTTATCGCTTATGCTTCGCGCCAGTTAAAGGTTCATGAGAAAAACTACACCACACATGATTTGGAATTAGGCGCAGTGGTGTTTGCTTTAAAGATTTGGCGATATTATTTGTATGGCACCTGATGCAAGATCTTTACAGATCACAAGAGCCTTCAGCACATATTCAATCAGAAAGAGCTTAACATGAGACAGCAACGATGGGTTGAGTTGTTAAACGACTATGATTGCGAAATCAAATATCACCCAGGAAAGGCGAATATGGTGGCAGACGCCTTAAGTCGGAAGGAGAGGATTAAGCCCATAAGGGTTAGGGCTTTAGAGATGATCATTCAGACAGACCTCTCGTTGCGTATTCATGCTGCACAGAGAGAAGCTCTTAAGAAAGAGAATCTTAAGGATGAATATCACCGTGGGATGGAGAAAAAAGTTGGTGCCCAATGAGGAATGAACCTTGTGTTTTATGGGACGAATTTGGGTTCCCCTCTTTGGTGGTCTTAGAGATGTTATTTTCGATAAAGCTCATAAATCAAGGTACTCGATCCACCCAGGATCGGACAAGATGTACCAAGATTTGAAGGATTATTATTGGTGGCCAAGACTGAAGGGCGATGTTGCTACCTATGTTGGAAAATGCTTGACTTGTGCCAAAGTAAAGGCCAAATATCATAAGCCTTCAGGACTTCTGCAGCAACCTGAAATACCCATGTGGAAATGGGAACAGATTTCTATGGATTTCATAACAAATTTTCCCAAGACACCTAGAGGTCATGATACGATTTGGGTAATCGTGGACCGATTGACAAAGTCTGCGCACTTTTTGCCAATCAGAGAGAAGGATAACATAGGTAAGCTAGCTGAGCTGTACCTAAGAGAGATAGTCGCATGTCATGGAGTGCCCATCTCGATTATATCTGACAGAGATGGACGATTCGTGTCCAGGATTTGGCAATCTTTCCAAGAAGCGTTTGGTTCTCAGTTGAATCTGAGCACAACATTTCATCCATAGATGGATGGTCAAAGTGAGAGAACGATTTAGACATTAGAAAATATACTTCGTGCTTGCGTAATGGACTTGGGTGGCAGTTGGGACACTCACCTACCTTTGGTTGAGTTCTCCTATAACAACAGCTACCATACAAGCATCCAAGCTACACCGTTCGAGGCTCTCTACGGACGCAAATGTCGATCACCATTATGCTGGACAGATGCAGGTGATAGACAGCTGGTTGGTCCCGAATTGGTCCAAGAGACGACAGATAAGATCATGCAGATCCGAGAACGCATCAAGGCGGCTCGTGACCGACAAAAGAGCTATGCGGACCAAAGAAGGAAACCTTTGGAATTTGAAGTGGGTGATATGGTTTTGTTGAAAGTCTCACCTTGGAAAGGTGTGGCACGCTTTAGGAAGCGTGGAAAGTTAAACCCACGATTTATCGGACCGTTCAGAATTCTGGAAAGAATTGGTACGGTATCTTACAAGTTGGAACTACCAGCAGAACTGAATGGCGTTCATGATACATTCCATGTATCTAATCTAAAGAAAAGTCCAACACAAGAAACAGTAGTCATTCCTGCTGAGGAAGTTCACATTGACGACACACTCCACTTTACAGAAGAACCCGTTGAGGTTACTGATTGGAAAGTTAACAAAACTCGGAGAAGTAGTGTTAAACTCGTCAAGGTTCGATGGAACGCGCATCACGGCCAAGAGTTCACTTGGGAGCGTGAAGACCGCATGAAAGCAAAATACCTGCATTTATTCCCTAACAACGCTGTAGCTAGTAGTAGAGCTTAAAATTTCGGGACGAAATTTTCTTAACAGGGGGAGAATGTGACAACTGTCAAAATTTCAGGTATCCGTACAATTATTAAACCATGATTAATGTTTAATGACTGTGCTGACGTTGCATCAACACACATCCATATTCTAACTTAGACGCATCACAATAGACTATAAAGTCTTCAGTTCCTTCTGGTAATGCGAGTATGGGTGCGTTGGTTAACCTTTGCTTAAGAATCTTAAAAGCTTCTTCCTGTTTTGGTCCCCATTCAAACTTAACTGATTTACAGGCCAGTTTGGTCAATGGAATGGCTATTCTAGAGAAATCTCGGATAAATCGTCTATAATATCCTGCCAATCCAAGAAAAATTCGTACTTCTGTTGGAGATTCAGGGACTTTCCACTTAGTAATTGCATCGATCTTTGTGGGATCCACATGAATTCCTTCATGATTAACCAGATGTCCAAGGAATTGCACTTCTTGTAACCAAAATTCACATTTTGACAATTTAGCATAAAACTTCTCTTTTCTCAACAATGTTAGAAGTGTATGCAGATGCGCTGCATGTTCCTCTTTACTCTCAGAGTAAATTAGAATATCATCTATAAAGACAATTATGAATTTATCCAGGTGTGGTTTACATATCCTGTTCATCATGTCCATAAATGCGGCTGGGGCATTGGTTAAACCAAATAGCATGACGGTAAAATCATAATGACCGTATCTTGTTCTGAAAGCAGTTTTAGGAATGTCCTCTTCCTGTCCTTTCAGTTGATGATATCCTGAGCGTAAATCAATCTTAGAATAGAATCGAGCTCCTTGAAGTTGATCGAACAGATCATCGATTCTCGGTAGTGGGTACCGATTCTTAATCGTAACCTTGTTCAATTCTCGATAATCAATGCACATACGCATCGATCCGTCATTCTTCTTAACAAACAACACCGGTGCTCCCCACGGTGATGAACTTGGTTATACAAAACCTTTGTCAAGAAGTTCGTCCAATTGCTTCTTCAGTTCCTGCATCTCCGTTGGTGCTAATCGATATGGTGCTTTGGCAATCGGTGCCGTCCGTGGTATTAGGTGAATTCTAAATTCAACCTCTCTATTAGGCGGTAATCCAGGTAACTCTTTTGGAAAGACGTCTGAGAATTTAGATATCACAGGGATATATTTTAATTCTTTTCCATTAGTATTAATGATTACGGAAATCATGTATACTACTCCTCCTCTCCTTTCATAACTTGCGGCTTTCATCACAGAGATGAATTTTGTCGATCTGATTTGCTTATCTCCTTTAATTGTGATCTTTTCACCTGTTGGTGTACTTACTAGTACTTTCTTACGATCACATAAAATACTGGCATGATTAGCTACCAACCAATCCATTCCTAATACAACATCGAATCCAACCAGATTCATTGGGTAAAGGTTAGCAAAGAAATGATGGTTCAGGATTTCTATTCTTGCTCCCTGTAAGATTTCACTTATCTTAATGTATTCTCCGTTGGTTGTCTCTACCAGACAATCTTGATGAAATTTGGCTAAGGGTTGGTCAAGAAATTTGTAGAAAAAAGTATTGATAAAACTTTGGTTTGCATCAGAGTCAAACATACTTTGGCAAATATGTTATTAACTAAGAACGTACCGGCAATCACATCCGGAATCATCTTGGCTTCCTCAGCTGTCAGAACAAACACTCTGGCATTCTTCTTAGGCGCTTCAGTTGTCTTAGCCTTGTTGGTTGTGGCTAGAGATAGTTTCGGACAGTTCGGTTTGATATGCCAAGTTTCTCCAATTGTAGCATATCCTGGCACTAGCCTTTCTCCTACAATCTTCTTCCTTATGTCCTGGGTACTTGCAAAAGTTGCAGGACACAACACACTTTCCTGAGTGCTTCTTTTTACAAAACTTACAGTAAGGTACATGCGATCCTGTTCCTTTTCCATGGTAGGAATTACCATAGCGAAATTCCTGGGTAAGCTTTTGAGTTAGGTTCTTTCTTTGGTTTTCCTCTTGTGTACGTATCAATTCATCAGTCAAGGTATTGGCTAGTTCTACTGCTTCTTCTATGGTTTGTGGTCTAGCTGACTTGACTACGTGTCTAATCTCACTAATTAATCCCCAAATATAACGGGAGATTAACACTGGTTCAGGTGAGGCTAAGGTTGGCATTATCCTAGCATATTCGAAGAATATGGTAGTGTAACCTTTGCAGTCTATTCCAGTCATTTTAAGATTTAGGAACTTATTGGCGATTTGTTCCTTTTCATTAGGAGGACAGAATTTTCTTTCGACCATTTCCTTAAAGTTGATCCATTCCATATTATAAACTCTGTCACTTCCCCTATACTGGAGAATAGTATTCCACCATTTTAAGGCTGCATTTTTTAAAAGATTAGAAGCAAACCTAATCTTATCTTCATCTGAAAATTTACTTATTTTTATAACTGCTTCTGTCTTTTCTATCCAACGTAAGGCTGCAATGGCTCCTTCATTGCCTGAGAATTCTATTGGTTTGCAGGCTAAGAATTCTTTATAAGAACAACCGTAAGAAGCGGTTCTTCTTCTTTTAGGAATTGGAGCTTGGATTATTGGCCCGTTATTATCGTTCACCCTGTGACTTGGTTCAGTGTGTTGTGTTGACATTTACTTCCATTTGCAGATTTATTATTTTCTGCTTCTTTAACAGTCTTGATAATATAAGGCATAGCAGCTATAATTTCTTGTGCTACTATATGTTGGATGGCACTGTTATCTATTTGGTTTCCGTTATTCTCATTGTTCTGGTTTTCCTGATTTACTTCATTGTCCATCTGAATTGTGAATATTTATCAAGTATTAATTATCACAGAATAAATTTAGTATAAATATTTATACACAATCACACAAATAAGTTGATCAAAAACGTCGGTCATTACGACTTTTACTCTTTCTAGAAGCTATGCATCCGTATCTATTTTAGTCTATCTATAGATTTTTTTTTTCAAAATACAAAATTACATATATATCTAGGCATTTTCTAGGTACCATTCATCCAGTACTGCATTTCCTGCTCATCATATTTCCAAACTAGTTTCTCTCCTATCTCTCGAATTCTATTCCCTTCATTCACTAAGTTTTCTCCATACTGGTGGAGTTCCTTCACACATTTTCGACTCATTGGTGGGTCTACTGGGTTAGGATGAGGTACGGGTTCCTCATAAGGGTCTGCGCTATTCATTTTGAAATATGTTCTATCATCATCCCACCACGGATCACGTTCTAAAGGCATTGTTTCTTTGTGAGTATATAAGGTAGAGTACGACCTATTGTCATCAAACCATGGATCATATTCTAAAGGGTGTGGGGTTGGGATTTTAGGTAACTCATTGGGGTCAAATGCAGGTATCGGGAATTGGTTTGCTTGGTTGGGTTCTAGCATTTGTTGGCCTGGGAATAAAGGTAACAGTGGCGGTTCAGCTATTTGGTTTAGAGTATACTCTACTACTGTAGTGGCTAACATATGGAAATCGGCCAGCTGCCTATCTAGTTCCTCTTCCCAAGGTGGCCTATTGATTGTCTCCTGAGTTTGTGCATTTTCTTCCCTATTCGCTCTGACTATCGCCCTCTGTTGCTGTAACTTCTTCCTTCTTTTTCTTCTCTCATGTGCTCCTCTATTAAACTAACCTCTCTTTTTAGTAGTAAATGGTTCCTCAGACTGTGCCTTAAATATAAATATTCCTTCCTCAGTAGCTGAATATCCTGAGGGATTAGGTTGAGATGATGTTCCCTCATCTTTTGGTGAACTATCTAAGTGACAATAAGCGTCCGAAGTTCCTTGCTCACTCATACTGTAAACTAACAAATAGTCAAATGACACAAAACAATATTTACACATAAGTTATTTCCTAACACAGAATTTAAATTTAAGTGTCAGCAGAACACTTCTTTGGCCTAAACCAGTGGCTGTAGCTCTGATACCACTCTTTGTCGCAGGCCCCTACCCCTACCCCGGGAGCGGGCACCGCGAACATCCAGATCAGTGGTATCGGTGTTTATTAAATTGACAGCGGAAATGAGACATCAGGACCGTAGTTAGGAAATATTTTTATCAGAGTAAAACACCAGACTTTTTATAATAAATCTTTGGGATAAAACCTAAGTTCATTTGACAGTACATTTGTAGGGATAAACCCTAATTATTGTAAATATTTTATCAGCAAGAAATACTGGAAAGTACATTCCATTTTGGCAAAGCATCAGTTGTTTACACATTACAGTATTAAGGGCCATTACAATGTTTATATCTACACAATTACTCGGTCAGTACGTGTCACTCAACGGATCTGTGACTATGGTCATATCACAAATTGGATACCCGTACCCAATTGTGAAGGTTATCAAGTACTGTATACAAACATAATACTGGCAGCAATTGTAGAATCGCAAAGACTTAATCACTATAATTGTTTTTGAAAACATTTGAGGTTTTGGTAAAACATTTGGACTCACAAAAATGTACTCTCAAATAGTGTGAAAAAGTGAATGTACTTACATTGTTGACTTAGGTGATACTACTATAGCTTCCTGGTACTTCTCCTGGTTATTATCTATTAAAGTTAAACAATGCACACGTGTTAGTAAAATAACCCAAATCACATTAACCTTACAACTCGAGACAGAATTCCAATGACTAAGTCAGGCAGAGCCTTGACATGCATTACAGAATCCTAAATCAATCGGGTGTAACACGAGACAGAACTCCAACGACTAAGTCAGGCAGAGCCTTGACATGCGTTACGGAGCCCTAAATCAATTGTGCAGGGTAGTAGCAGGGTTATAATACTTACAACGAGGCAGAGCTTCGCTTTATAGTGGGTATTATGCCTGGGTATTATTTCTACTATTCAGAAATTGAGAGAGAGATTAGAGAAATGAACAAATTCAAATGAACTCGTCTAGCCTATTAATAGGCTTTTCGTATGGTGGCTCGCGGCCCACGAGAGAGAAGGCTAAGGCCTTCGCGGCCCGCAACAACCCACGTGTCGCTTATAGCTTCGCCGAGTCACTGTGTAGGTCCGTCGAATCATCTTCCACATGGCATCATGCAGTGTTGATCAAGCAAAGGCCCTCGCGCCCCGCGACAGACTCTAGTGTCTGAGTCGCGGCCCGCGAGCGACTCCCAAACTTGGTTTTTCTTGGATTTTATAAGTATAAGGGTATTTCGGGTCCGTTTGTCGCGTACGGGGTATATTTTAGGACATTTAGGGGTGTCCAAGTATGTTTTAGGAGGGTTGTTATAAAATCTGAATGCATCTTTTTATCTATATCGTGGCTTACACTACCTATTCTGTTTATGAGTGTAAGCCACAATATAGAGTTTTGCTTGAGGACAAGTAAAGATTCAAGTGTGGGGGTATTTGATGTGCATAAAATACAACATATAAATTGTATCAAATATGGCGTAAAATCAACCCTTTTTCGGTACTAATGTAGGAAAACGCTTGTTTCTTTGTTCCTTTTTAATTTACAGGGTCAAAAGAGCTTAATTGTACAAAAGGAGCAAAATAACAGCAAAAACCAACATAAATACAAAGAAGGAGGATTGACGCAACTCGCAAGCCCTTATCCACATCCAAACCAAGGAAATAGCAAGAAAAGAAGAGTTGACACAGGGCCGTGCCCACCATGCACGGGCCGTGTCCAATACTGGAATCTCTGCAAGGAAAAAAACAACAGCAAAGGACAAAACAGATAACCAACACGGGGCCGTGCCAAAGCAACACGGGGGCGTGGTCAACTCTAAGATTCGCAGAATCTGAGATAGTACAGCAAGTAAATTAGCCACGGGCTGTGCCGTTGACACACGGAGCCGTGTTAGTACAAGACCTGACACAGTAGTTAATCAGGAATAAAGAGAGAAAGAGAGAGATGGCCAAAGGGCCATTCCAGGCGGGCACGACCTGTGCTGAGCTTCTGTCTTCAGCTATAAATAGGGGTGCTTGGTTCTATTTCAAACCATCCCTTGGCAAGCCACTTCTCTCACACTTGCCACCACTCCACCACCACTACAACACCATCATCCACCACCATCATCCATCTTCTATCATTTAGAGTGTGTAATAGTCTCGGGATCTAAGACCGATCATAAGAGTTCTTGTCAAACAAAGGTCATGCTTGGTTAAACTCTTACAACACTTGGTGAAGACAAATCTTTTATGTATTTCTTTTTTATTTCCAATCTTTGGCTCCTTCTTAATTGGGTCTGTGTTAATGACTTTAATAACTAGTTTTCTATATTGAAGGCGAATTTATCTAATATTTCTTCTTATGTTGTTGATTCACATATTCGTGTCTTTACGGTCTATATAAAGCACATTAATTACTTAGAAGTGGGTAAGAAGGGTGGTTGGGTAAATTCTATATCTCGTTCAGTGTATAGATCATGCGAGAACCTGGTTTGAGCTTAGTAGAACTTCATGAGAGAACGGTCTTAACCCCTTCGGGAGAAGTAAGAACCGCTTGAATCCCTTATCTATAAACTACTATTAAAACTTTAAACCAACCCTGCGAGGACTGTATCCGTGCTGACTTAGACCAAAGGGTTGAGGGTAACGCTGCCTGGAAGGGGGGCTACCACTTTTCGCATTAATAACTTACTTAATTATCTTTCAATAATCCGACCTTGCGGGACTGTATCCCTACTGACTCAGACCAATAGGTTGAGGGTAACGCCGCATGGAAGGGGGCCTACTACTATAACTTAATGATAATATCTTAAAATGCCAACAGTGCGAAAATCATTAAAAGGATACATAAAAGATGACTTGCAACCAAGTGATTCCTTCTTGTGTATCTGTTTTTCCTTATATTTTATTTTTTGCTTTTTAGTTTATTTTTTTATAGCTTTAAAACCCTTTTCTTCAAAGTTTGGTTAGATTAGACGTTAACGATAAGCCGGTATTAAAAGCTCTTGTGTCCTTGGATGACCTCGGTATCTTTCCATCACTATACTACGTTCGCGATGGGTGCACTTGCCCTAACGTGTGTGTGAGTGATAGTAGTATGTCGTGTTTTATAAATTTAAAACTTGAATTTGCGAGTAAAAAGAGCTAAAATATATCTTAAAAGTATATATGCACACACACACACACACGTCAGTAGCATTTGTTAAAAGTATTATTAAGCCATCGCCTCCTCCCAAACAGGCCGCATTTATGGATTTGGAGAATGATCGAACGAAGGGTAACATTATAAGTTGGATCTACATCAAGGAATTGAGAAGTGTTGCTATGAAAAGAGAGTTTGGAATTAAATACTTCAATTCACTTCTTAGGTTTCTGTCTCTGCCACATTATGATGTTTTAGCTTTAGCTCGAATTAAAGTAATCAGCCGTACAAATAATCCCTTTGTGGATTTTTTTGAAAGAAGGATAAGTTTTAGGAAGAGAAATGGGTGGAAGGATGAGTTATATAGGCCACAGTTTCCACAAAAGATTCAGATTCGCTTTACCTTCGATCCTGAAACGAACATCGATCGTTACGAGCTCAAGTAGAAAGCACCCGAGGTAATGAAGAAGATTTCATTGATGAAGATGCCTGAAGACTTCTTAGGAAACATGCATCTATGGTGCTACGATTCTGACACGCCTGAAGCGGTGATCATATTCCATGATGATACACCTAACTTTCGGATTTATGATAACATGTGGATTGTGAATATGTCAAAGAAAGACAATGCGATGTTGTTCAACAATGAGATATTTTATGAAGATGATGAAATCCGGCAAGGGATGAAATTCCCGAATGTTGTGCGAATATGCTTCTATTATGGAATTAATTATGGGAGTATTTGGTCGGATGCTCATCAAAGTGTTTTGGAAGAATCGATGAAATGAAGACCGAAGGCTACAAGCTGCATCTAAGGGGGAGTTTGTTGATACACTTTTGTTTGTAGCTTGTATTTGTTTTATCATGTATCTAATTCGGTCTATGTATAAACAATTGGTTTTGGTTAGTTTGACTTTGTGTAAGTTGACCAAGTCATGATATCTTCCTGTAGTTGACTTGGGCAACAATTTGATATGTATGATTCTCATCGAAAGTGAAGAACAATAGACAATACGTCAATCGACAGTGAAAGGGAGTGACTATCGATTGACTACAACATGTTATAAGATCAATCGAAAGTGTCACTGTCAACTGATATTTGAGATGTTATAACCAAACGACAGTGACACTGTCATTTCTAGTTAGAGACTGTCGATTGTTAATTATAACTATCGATTGAAGGCCTTCAGGTATGTGTTATAAATACCTGCAATGTCATTTGTAATAGTTAGTAGTGAACACAAAACCGAGTGGGAGAGCATTTCTTGTAAACTTTGGGTCAAAACTCTGTTCAAATCAATACAACATGAATCTTTGAGTATATCCTTCTGTGTTGATTGTGTTTATGCTCGGTTTGGTGTGTTAACTTGGATTCGGCACTAGTTAGTACATTTCCAACAAGAAATACATTGTGTTCAACATCATTTCTAGACCTACAAAGATTAGTAACTTATCAATGATACATGTTTATTTACATCCTTGGTCAAGCAAGTTGCAAGATAGAAAAATTTTTTAACATTTTCTTACACAATACTAAGTTATGACGATGCATACGAAATGATTAATAAGCTTATAGCTAGAAGTTGTTTTTCTTAATACATGCAACTTTCATTTTATCTACCATTCAACGTTGTAATACTTAGTTCGTTTGTAGAACTTGCTTCATATGAGCCCTCATAAAATCCTTGCGTGGATTCTCCAAAGTAAAATCCAGGTTCTTTAGGAGAAGGCAATGAACCTTCACTCCCCAACATGTGGATAACAGAAGTCATGGTGGGTCTATCTTCCGGGTGACGTTGAACACATAACAAACCAACATGGATTGATCGTAGTACTTGAGGCGCATCAATTGATTCACCTAGACACTTAGCAACTAATTCCAAGGATGTGCCTTCCTTATGGAGTCCCCATGCCTGTCAAGGTCATTGAACAAGAGTCATACGTTCCTTTGTTTCCAAAAGGTTTGCATTGCAGACGTTTTTATTATGGGTTATCTTCAAACGTTTGTGATAACTTTCTTTAATTTATTATTTTTTTATTGGTGAAAACCATGACAATTATATTATACTATATAAATAAAATAAAACAAAACAAATAGTTTTATCCTATTAAATAGTTATCAATTTCAAAATTGAAAAGCCAAAACTTACATGTCCAATAAGGTTGTGGCCATGTTCTTTGTGGGTGAACCCTCTGTTTTTCTCCCCACACACAATTTCCAGCACAAGTACGCCAAAGCTATATACATCTGTTTTTATTGAAAAGGTACCATCGCCAGCATACTCTGGTGCCATGTAGCCACTATGAGGAATCCTGTTAATGCAACTGATTTTCCAAATAAAATAAAAGGAGGTTAGGGAAGATGAATCTCACTATGTTCCAACCACTCTATTTGTGTTTGCCTCTATCTGATTTCCTCCAAAACTTCTAGCCATGCCAAAATCTGATATCTTCGGGTTCATGTCTTTGTCAAGCAAAATATTGCTGACTTTGAGATCTCTATGTATGATTCTGAGGCGAGAATCCTGGTGAAGATAAAGAAGTCCACGAGCAATTCCAATGATAATGTGGTAACGTGTAGGCCAGTCAAGGAGTTTGCTTTGAGATCTATCTGTGATCAGGTTTAACTTTTGTTTATGCCTTTGTCAATTTTATACTTTTCTAAGTTTTTTTATTTGTATTATTCCATTTACCGAATATGAAGGAATCGAGGCCTTTGTTTGGCATGTATTCATAAATCAACATCTTTTCAGCTCTCTCGATGCAGCAACCCAAGAGTTTAACAAGATTGCGATGTTGTAGTTTAGATATCGAGATGACTTCATTCTTGAACTCATGAAGTCCTTGAGTGGATGTTTGTGCTAGCCGCTTCACCGCTATTTCCTGCCCATCTTCAAGTACACCCTGAAACATAACTGATTAAGGTAAGTATCACACAAAAACCCTCTGTATATCTTCAAAGAATAAACACTTTTGGTCTATCATTCACCCTTTTTTATTCTTATTGTAGGGAAAATCACAAAACCCACTTCGATCACAAATCACACAAAAAAACATGAACACGACTTGGGATTATTAACTGAACAAGAAACAACTTATTTATGTGATTAAATCAAACAATGTGATTGATCTAGTCCGCGACCACTATGTAGTGGAAGTGTTGGATTATCCTGCGATTTGCTCTCAAGGAAACAAATGTGTTCACAGAAGCATGTAGCAAACTATTCTTATCAGAGTATCATCCGACTTCATGCACTTTTAACTTATGCTGCAAATTATCTTACAATAACACATGAACACCATATGTGCTACATAAAAGGGCATGATGTCATAGAATACCTTGTATACGGGTCCAAAACCGCCCTCTCCAAGTTTGTTGTCCACTGAAAAGTTGTTTGTAGCTGTAACTAATGTAGACAAGCCCAATAGTGGAAGCTCTAGATCTTCATCATCACTTTTATTTTCAGGATCATTTTCCTGTTCGTGTTCGGGTGTCCCTGTGAATTGTAACGGACCACGTCGGGTTCGTTTATTAGAAACATTTCCTACCAAACATCAATTTTGTTTATAATAAAATAGTGCCACAAAAAAGTTTGTTTAGAGATGTTAATTTTTTTGGTAAAATGTTTTTAACTGGTAATATATGATTCAAGATATGTCTTGACTTTTTAGTATAAATAAAATATAACGTGAGCAGAACCATGCATAAGTAAAGATAGACCTTGGTGTTGTTGCTTCTTCATATAAAAACGGTAAAATAAGCATAATGAAACTAGTATGGCCAAAACTACAAATGATACGGGGACAATAACTCGTATTCTTCTCCCAGCATTTGAGCTTCTTCTGTTTTCTATTGAATCTGTGTGAAACCATAATCTCTTAATTATGTTGACATATAGACGGATTAGATATAATGAAATTAGTAATGAAAATATATCAAATTATTAATGTTTTCAAACTACCTAACTCAGAAGCTGACACTCGTATATAAAGGGTGTCCCCATTTTCAGCATAAGTTTTGATATCCATTAAGGGACCAAACCATAACAAGCAACCACTCCCAGTCCCTGATATATTCGTGTTTGTGTAAGCAGTACAAGAACAATTGCTTTTACACATCTTCTCACATTCTACAAGGGTCATGGTTTGGTTATACCATGACTCCCGAGTGTCCGGTAACTTCAAATTTGAATATTTATTGAACCCCTCTGCAGGGTCACAATCCAAAGGGATACTGTGTCGGCACCCTTGTGACCAATCTATATTCCTCCACTGATGAGGAGATCGGGGTTCAAACCCCTTCAAACACGAACAAGCCGGGGAGTTTTGAATGTTGCAGCTCCCAAATGGTCCACACAACGCGTACTGATCACAAGCATCCGTTTCTGGTGCGTCATAAAAACTCCATTCTTGCTTGCTTTCACTCCATAGCAAGCGCTCTGGACGACCACTTGGTGATAATACCAGCCTCGTTATAACTGAAGTTTGTATAAGATTATATTGGTAGTAAATTTCTTTCTCATTAAGAACAAAGGTGAAGTTGAAATACTGGTTTGGTTTTAAATTAGGAGTTCCGCTAAAACTGAGTCCGTTCCATGGACCTGAGCGGAATAATATTTCCTGGCCATCCCTTAGGATCACCTCAGGGTAACCACTGATATCAATCCTGGAAGTAAAATTACCCGCAGCAGGATCATCTACAGATTTGCATGATGTGAAGTGTCTGTCAATCCCCTTAATCAAATTCCAGCCGAACTTCATTCCGGGAAGCAAAGTGTCTGTCATAAAGTCGAAACTTTGCCATTTGGGATCTTCTTGACTGATGCCTTCACCTTCCTCGTAAATTATAAAGTTTCCTGTATCTAGAAGCTGACCAATCGGCTTTTTCACTGATGTCGTGGATGAGTTTGCTGACGACCATACTACATGACCATTGGTGGCATCCCGGATAACTAAAGCTCCCTGAAGGGTGAGAGTTAGCTCGCCGGAGGTATGTGTGAGTGGTGTGTTCCGGTTAGCTACCCACACAACAGTTTTATTCGGTAAATTCTTATACCAAATTCCAACATAAAAGTTCATAGACTTACCGGGGCGAAAGAAACCAAGTTCGAAGGATTCTTGTGCCGAAATGATGGTTTCATTATATCTAACCGTTTGGTTTGCGGACACGGTGTCTGCAGCAAAAGGACAAGTTATTGATGTATAAATTACAATCAGGAAGCCAAAGATCAACTTGGCCTTGATCACTATTCTTTCCTCCATCATTCTATAAATAGTAACACTTTTACAATATTTAAACAAAAACATGTTGGTTCAGTTTGTAAGATTGAATATGAAAGTCCATTTTAATTAGATGGACTATGAAATTAAATGTCTTTGTGTTGTTTTATCCTAGAAGGTGGTCCTGTTGTCTCTGGTTTGTGGTATGCTTCGGATCACCGTATTTTCTTGACTAGACGTCAATTACATTAATAACAATATGCCTTGTGACCAAGGTTGTTGTGACCACGACAGTCACAAGCCAATAATAACAGTCAAGCAACGTCATGGGGGAGTGTAGACCGAGTAAGCATAAATTTCAACCATGAAGTGAAATCATAATTTAAATTTGACGTATAATTGTTTGTAGAAAATCAGCTAATGTTTTGAAGTTTGTTGTATAAGTGCTTGAAGAAAATCAGCTAAAGTGGTTCTCTTATCATCAAAGACTATGCTGGTTGGCAATGAAGCTTTTTATTTAATTTGGAACTCTTATTAAAAGATTATTATCGTGTGATGTATGTTTCTTTTGCAACTTAAAGCTTTTGGTTTATATGTATGTGACATGTTTAATGGATCCTTCTTAATTTCACTCGTTTCTTCAATATATAATTTAATTATTCCAACTTTCTGATGTTATGTAGAAAACTTGTCAGAAGTTAAAACATAGTTTCTGAACTCTAGTAATTGGTATTATAGCCTAGGGGTATTTTGGGGGTGGGATCATGCTTATGACGATTAGGTCATGGGTTCGATTCCCACAAGGGGGTTTCCCTAGATTTATTGGGTTTCCTACTGAATTGGTGTATATGCATTATTGCCTAGTGAAGATGGATATGATCGGGTGGCTCTGCTGGTGGCACGATGATACTCCAGTAGTCCGTCAGTAATCCAAATTTACCGTTCAAAAAAACGTAATTGGGAAGTGCTTTTCTTAGTTTCTGAACAATTTAGATATGGTATGGTAAATCAATGTCAATGGAGTTAGCGATCATATTTATTTGGTGTATTGCTTAAGTAAGCAGTATCAGATTTTAAACATGGTTTGGTTGGCCTTCGACATTCTCTAAAAAATATTTATTTATTTTTGTAAAAAAATTATTAGAAATAAATTGTAGGAAAAAAAGTAATAACACAGAATAATTCATGGTTAATATTCTAAATAGAAGAGAAAAATATAATTAAAAAAACACAGATATTAGAAAAAAAAAGATAATAACACAGAATATTACCCATATATTAAAATTAGACTTCAATAAACAGTACAAATAAAAATAGAATTGAATGAATAATAATATCACTAAGGGATGAGCAAATGATATTGGGTGCTGGTATCGGTATCAAATTTATTAAACCGGGTGTATTTTCAGTACCAGTTCGGCACCGGTTTTACCCTCAAGTACCGGTGCCGTACCAGTACCGACCGGTACCGAACCGTACCGTACCAGATATATTCGGTACCGGTACCCACTTTCGGGGATTTCGGTAACGGTATTTTCGGTACCGGTTGCCGAGCTCATCAAATCCTGTAGCAACGTAACAATGCAAGTAATTGCACCGTTTAGATTACTTTTCATACACACAGTAAGTAAACTGTATTTCGTTTGAATGAGGTTTTATATACACAACAACTTACTTTGCTTTGTTTTTTGTCTTTTTCTGTAATGAATGAATTGCAGTATGTAAAATTAACTTAGATATTTAGATTATTGATGAGCAAATTGTATCAAATCCTGTAATCAAACCGATATCGTATCAGTACCAAATTTACTATACCAAATCATTTTCGGTACCAATTTGGTACCCACCTTTTAGCGTTTTCAGAATCGTACTTTCGGTTCGACACTGGTCTACCACCATACCTGTATATATTGATTTTACCTTCAAATACCATACAGTATTGTACCGAGCATTTTCGGTGCTGGTACCTAATTTCGATGATTTCGCGAATCGGTATTTTCGGTGCCATTACTATTTGCTCATCAATAATCTAAATATCTAAGTTAATTTTACATGTTGCAATTCATTCATTACAGAAAAAGACAAAAAACAAAGCAAAATAAGTTGTTGTGTATATAAAACCTCATTCAAACGAAATACAGTTTACTTACTGTGTGTATGAAAAGTAATCTAAACGGTGCAATTACTTGCATTGCTATGTTGCTACAGGATTTGATGAGCTCGGCAACCGGTACCGAAAATACCGTTACCGAAATCCCCGAAAGTAGGTACCGGTACCGAATATATCTGGTACGGTACGGTTCGGTACCGGTCGGTACTGGTACGGCACCGGTACTTGAGGGTAAAACCGGTGCCGAACCGGTACTGAAAATACACCCGGTTTAATAAATTTGATACCGATACCGGCAACCGATATCATTTGCTCATCCCTTAGTGATAATACTTACAACGAGGCAGAGCTTTGCTAATTAGGGGGTATTATACCCGGAAATTACTTTTAATATTCAGAATTTGAGAGAGAGATTGAAATTTTGAACGAGGAATGACTGAAGCCGATCTCCCCCATTTATAGGGCTGTTAAGTCGATTTCTCGCGCCCCGCGACGGAAATAAGAGGGGCTGTCGCGCCCCGCCAGAGCCTCTAGGGTAAGCGCTAGCTTGTCTGACTCAAGGGGTAGCTTCAACACGAGTGGGACACGTGGCGGCTTAGGGTTACGCCTGGTGTCAGGCTGTCGTGGCCCGTGACAGCTCATGCTGTCTTCGCCGTGCCCCGCGAGCAGCAAACTTTATTTCATTTGATTTTTGTTAAATTAAAGGTATTTTGGTCCTATTTTTCGTAAACGGGGTGTATTTTCGGACGTATAGGGGTCTGTTAACAATTTTAGGAGAGTTGTTATATCCTACCCACCTTGTTTTAGAACTCGTCCTCGAGGTCTACTGGAACAGGTGCGGATATTTCCTCTGCATCTCTGATTCGAGCTCCCAAGTGTACTCTGGTCCTCTCTGGGAATCCCGTTTTACTTTAGCTAGAACTAAGCTCTTGTGTTTGAGATTCTTGATCTTTCTGTCTTCAATCTGTAGGGGTCTTTCTATGAACTTAAGTGTCTCATTTACCTCTATGTCTTTAAGAGGTACTACTAATGATTCATCTGCTAAACACTTTTTGAGATTACATACATGAAATACATCATGTATTCCTGCCATTTCCTCTAGCAGTTGTAGCCGGTAAGCTACTGGTCCTATTCTTTTAATAATCTCAAAAGGTCCAACATACCTAGGGCTTAGCTTTCCTCTTTTGATGAATCTGACTATTCCTTGCCAAGGAGAAACTTTTGACAATACTTTATCTCCTACTTGAAATTCCAATGGTTTTCGCCTGTTATCAGCATAACTCTTTTGTCGATCACGTGCTGATTTTAGTCTTTCCTTAACTTGGATAATCTTGTCCGTTGTTGCTTGTACTATCTCTAGTCCAGCAGTTGCTTTTCTCCGATTTATGCCCAACAGACTGGAGTCCGGCACTTTCGTCCATAAAGTGCTTCGAATGGTGCAACATTGATACTGGTATGATAGCTATTATTGTAGAAAAATTCTATTAATGGCAAATGATCTTCCCAATTTCCTCCAAAATGAATTACACAAGCTCTAAGTTTGTCTTCCATTGTCTGAATTGTCCTTTCGCTTTGTCCATCTGTTTGAGGATGATAGGTTGTGCTTAGATTTAACTTGGTTCCCATTGCTTTTTGAGACTAGTCCAAAAATGAGAAGTAAAACGGCTATCTTTATCAGAAACAATAGATAAAGGAATTCCATGTAATGAAACTATTTCATTTACATATAGTTTAGCTAACTGTTCCATACTGAAAGTTTCCTTCATCGGTAAGAAATGAGCAGACTTGGTTAATTTGTCTACAATCACCCAGATTACTTCATTACCTATTCGTGTCTTGGGTTGTCACACCCCTTTCTAAGGCGGAAGCACGAGGTGTGATCATGAAAGGTTCTCATAGCATACGAAAGGTAAACACACTACATGCTCAAAAATAACTTCAAACATTACATTACTGAAAACATAAGTCAAGTGTTTACAACACGAGATAGCAAATTGTCTTAAAAGTTACAACTTTATTTAACGATAAACATAACGACATCCATGAGCATGAGTAAGCATCGCGCACATCCACTTTTAGTTAACTGAAATACAAGTGAGTTTTGGAAAAACGTCAACATAATGTTGGTGTGAATTCATGCAGTGATTGTTTTGAATGTTTAAATATTTGAATGAATACATAGTATGAAGCTTGTAGGATGTATGAATGTTTGAATGTAACTTGTAAAGTGTATCTGTAACTGAGTACTATGACTGTTCAAATGTGTGAGATCGCTAGTGGTTTGCAAGGCCACTAACATATGTCACGACATAGGAAGCCACCAAACTAAGGCATTTTTGTCGACTTTGACTGAGACACAGAAGCACTCATTGGTAGAAGTAGGCCAAGAGTGGGGTTGCCTGAAACCCATTAGATCTAACCTTTTGTTCCGCGGTCTGAATGTATACGTTGATTAATGGTGCTTATGGTACCCTATTCGATATATGATCTAGAATGTTTCACTTGAATGTTTTTATACTCCATCATACCATTTGTAAACAATATAACATTTGTAACATGTATTTCACCCCCGAAGTTACAAAACCAAAAACAGTTAAAGAAAAGGGGGAGCATGAATTCACAACTTTGTGTTCCTTGCGTCGTAAACTTCACCGGATTTGCTTAATTAACGTCGTGACCTATTCGTGTTTTCTTAACGTTAGTCACTAGACTTGTATCGCACAAGTACAAGTCACTATCTTTTGTATATGTTCTCTTAAAAATAATTTATATCTTTAACTAAGTGTCTACTTATATTATTTACTCAAAAATAAATATAAGTTTCTTGTATTTTGCACCCGAATTATGTGTCTTGTATGTTGTATGTGTATTTTTGTTACAAAAATTATGGCGAGGTTTATATTCGAAAAGCATAGTTTAGAACACACTAGCAAACATTTGTCTAGAAAATATTTACTAAGTGTTAGGATTTTCAGAAAATGTCGCCATAGTCTCCTTTGTAAATAGAGGTGTCCATGCTAAGTAGCATATCATTTTCTTTAACATATAACACGTTAGATCGTTCTCAAATAATCAACCCGACATTTTGACATGCAAGATACTACCTTTGTCGTTTCAGTTTTATTATATATAAAACTTGATTGTTTTCGAGCATTTTAATAAAATAGTTAACCTTCTCCAAAAATTCCCAAATTTTTACAGAATGCCATATACGATCCATATTTTATTGTGTAAAAATATTGGGGTCCAGTTCATTACCAATATTTTATAGAAATTCATTAACCGGACTGCAATCAGATTTGTCACTTTCTGATTACCGTCTACGGAATAATTCATTAAAAACTAATCGTAAGTCCGATTGACGAAATTCCAGTTGGAGGATCACGGCCACAACAGTGACCATCTTCAGTAAAAATTCCATGAGCTGATTCTACTCAGGTTTCAAGTTATGACTCCGAATACAACACACTTTTTCTGCAGTAAAAACACAGCTTGAGCTGCTATCCAAAAACAAACCTTTAAAAATAGTAAATGACTTCGGAAATTACGATTCCGTTGCCATTTGATCCGTTTTTCGAAAATACATAATTTAGGCTTCAGAAATTCTGTTTTTGGATTTAATATGGTCTGTTTACAGCCATTTGAAGTTAGCTGGAAATGTAATTCAGCATGTTTCTTTATAGTTTAAATGTTACTAAATCGTATCAACAAATGTCCGAACAACGGGTTCCTCAAGAGACCAACGATCAAATATCACGTATGATTTAACCAACCCTCAACCAATAAGATGTCATCTTCAAATAATCTTTTATATTCAAGTTTCATGTAAAGTTTCATATTCATCACCTTAATGTTCTTGTTCTTGTGATTTAAACATAATCATCATACTACATATTTTTTATCACAAAAGCAAGATGAAACAAGGTGTAATGAGACTTACTACTAGCACGAGGCTAGGGTAGAATTTATAGTGCAAAGATGATGAGAAAAGATGATGAACAAGACTAGAACAAAGCTCCTTCGAATGCTCCTTAACTTGCAACCTTCATGGATCCTTCAAAGCTTTGAATGGAACTTGAATATGAAGAAGATGGTGATGTTAAAATGGTGGTGATGGTGGCTGCTATGGGGGAGCCGAAAATGAGAGAGAGAGTGAGTGAGGTGAGAGAGTGAATGATCTTGAGTGGATTATGTAGAGATTTTGGGGGCTATGTGTCATGATTGCACCATATCTTGTACAATGCAACAAGCAACCTATCACCTTGGAAATATTCACAAATCCATAAGTAATGACTGTGAAGATGTGGTGGGTCCCTAGGGCTGAAAATTCGGTTGGGGGGGGGGGGGTAAATTGTAAAATTTAATAATTGGTAGGTAAATAATTAGGAGGTTAAGGGTAATTTCTAGAATAGTGAGTGTATGTCATGTTTCGATAGTGTGTGGGGATATTTGTAACCATGATTATTTAAGAATAATAAAATAATGTTTCTGACAAAATTTTGGTGTCCCGGGTAATGTCCGGTTGTTCGGTTAAGTATCGTTCCGTTAAAGTGTTAAATTGTACCGTATAGTGTCTTTTATGCATCTTTTTGTGACCCTTTTAATTCCCAACACTTAGGAGGATATTCGGGATAAATAAACATGAATTCCACATAACATTTATATATTAAAAAGCTGATTATAACTGAATTATGCAGATTTCTGCATTTAAAGTGTGTTTCCGGTGGTTTTTAGTGCATATTCTAGCTTCTGGAAAGTCTATATGTTAACCCTTGTATATACTTTTGGGTATTAATGTATTCTTGACGTTGGACCTACACCTAGGCTCCAATTTTATTGTCTGACTGCTTTCTGCTGAATTGTTGACGCAATGCGTCTTACCGGTGAGTTCACTAGTGTTTCTGACGCAACGCTGTTCATTAATGCATAAAGCAATATTTTGTAGTATAAAACACGCATGAATTCACTTGTATTTTATGAAATCAGATAATGTTGACGTTAAAGCACATAACTGTAATCATCAAGTAATAATTATAGTGTACGGAAATTACCGGTTGGGTGCCAGTTGTCACAGACTCCCTCGGTTAAAAGAATTTCGTCCCGAAATTCAGGCTGAACTAACTCTCGCAGGAGTCTTTTGAACAGGTGGGGATACTTTTCCTTGAACTGGTCTTCACGTTTCCCACGTGTACTCGGGTCCGTGCTTAGAGTTCCAACGTACTTTGACAAGTTTGACACTGCTCCTTCTAGTCTTGTTAACTTTCCAGTCGGTAACCTCAACGGGTTGTTCTGTAAATCGGAGGGTGTCATCAATATGCACTTCATCCGCAGGGATGATCACGTCTTCTTGTGTTGGACTCTTCCTGAGGTTGGATACATGGAACGCATCATGTACTCCATTAAGTTCTTCCGGTAATTCCAACTTGTATGCCACGGTACCAATTCTTTCCAAGATCTTGAATGGTCCGATGTATCGTGGGTTTAGCTTTCCACGCTTGCCAAATCTGACTATGCCCTTCCAGGGTGAGACCTTTAACAACACTTTGTCTCCCACCTAGAATTCTAATGGTTTTCGTCTTCGATCAGCGTAGCTCTTTTGTCGATCTCGAGCCGCCTTAATACGCTCTCGGATTTGCGTGATCTTGTCGGTTGTCTCTTGTACAAGTTCAGGACCAACCATATGCTTATCTCCAGCGTCTGCCCAACATAAGGGCGATCAGAACTTGCAGCCATACAGAGCTTCGAACGGTGCGGCTTTTATGCTCGTATGATAACTGTTATTGTAGGAAAACTCAACTAAAGGCAGATGAGTATCCAAGTTGCCGCCTAGGTCCATAACGCAAGCGCGGAGCATATCTTCTAATGTTTGTATAGTCCGTTCGCTCTGGCCGTCTGTTTGTGGATGGAAGGTCGTGCTTAGATCTAGCTGAGATCCAAAGGCTTCCTGAAAGGATTGCCAGATCCTTGATACAAAACGTCCATCTCTGTCTGAAATGATTGAGATAGGCACTCCATGACGTGCCACAATTTCCTTTAGGTATATCTCAGCAAGCTTTCCAGTGCTATCCTTCTCTCGGATTGGTAGGAAATGCCCAGACTTCGTTAGTCGATCAACTATTACCCATATCATGTCATGTCCTCTAGGGGTCCTGGGTAGTTTTGTTATGAAGTCCATCGAGATTTGCTCCCACTTCCACATGGGTATCTCTGGTTGTTGTAGTAGGCCAGACGGTTTCTGATATTCAGCCTTAACCTTGGCACAGGTTAGGCACTTTCCAACATAGACAGCAACATCGCTTTTGAGTCTCGGCCACCAATAGTATTCTTTCAAGTCTTGATACATCTTGTCCGATCCTGGATGGATCGAGTATCTCGATTTATGCGCTTCATCAGGAATGACTTCTCGAATACCGCCATAGAGCGGAACCCAAATACGCTTCTTAAAGTGTAAGGCTTCCTCTTCATTTGGCACCATGTATTTTAACATACCCCGGAGGTATTCAGCTTTACGGTTTTCTCCCTTAAGGGCTTCTCGTTGTGCGTCACGAATGCGTGTAGGGAGGTTTGTTCGAATAGTCATTTCCCATGCTCGAACCCTTAGGGTCTTAACCCTTTCTTTTCGGCTTAATGTGTTTGCTACAACGTTTGCCTTTCCAGGAAGGTACTTAATCTCACAGTCGTAATCATTTAGCAGCTCGACCTATCGCCGCTGGCGCATGTTTAATTCCTTTTGATCAAATATGTGTTGTAGGCTTTTGTGATCTGTGAAGATTGTACATCGAGTACCATACAAATAGTGTCGCCAGATCTTCAAGGCGAATACCAACGCGCCAAGTTCCAAGTCGTGGGTGGTATAGTTTCTTTCATGTACCTTTAATTCTCTTGAAGCGTAAGCGATGACCTTTTGGCGCTGCATAAGCACGCAACCCAAGCCTTGACGCGAAGCGTCGCAGTAAACCACGAAGTCTTCAGTGCCTTCGGGTAAGGATAGTATTGGTGCATCGCATAGCTTATTCTTGAGCAGTTGGAAGGCTTCTTCCTGCTTGTCACCCTAGTCGTACTTCTTATCTTTCTGCGTAAGGGAAGTCAGCGGTTGAGCTATCTTTGAGAAATTCTCAATAAACTGACGGTAATAGCCCGCTAAACACAAAAATTGTCGAACTTCAGTCAGGGTTTTGGGAGCTTCCCAATTCTTATTGCTTCTATCTTGGATGGGTCTACATGAATGCCCTTCTCGTTCACAACGTGACCCAGAAATTGCACTTCGCGAATCCAAAATTCGCACTTTGAGAACTTTGCGAAAAGTTCCTCTTTCTTCAGTAGTTCTAGAATGGTTCTGAGGTGTTGCTCGTGCTCTTCTTTCGTTCGCGAGTAAATCAGGATATCATCGATAAATACAATTACGAATTTATCGAGATTTGGTTTGCATACGCGGTTCATCAGATCCATAAATACCGCTGGCGCGTTCGTCAGACCGAACGGCATCACAAAGAACTCGTAATGCCCATAGCGCGTTCTGATGGTATCCTCAACTGATGGTATCCAGATCGAAGATCGATCTTGGAATAGTAGCTCGATCGTTGCAGCTGATCGAATAAGTCATCAATCCTCGGTAATGGATACCGATTCGTGATAGTGAGCTTGTTCAGTTCTCTGTAATCTATACACATCTCCAGTGTTCCATCCTTCTTCTTCACGAACAGTACGAGAGCTCCCCAAGATGAGAAGCTTGGCCTTATGAACCCTTTATCCAACAACTCCTGAAGTTGTGTAGATAATTCTTGCATTTCGGATGGTGCAAGCCGATAGGGTGCCTTGGCTACAGGAGCGGCTCCTGGAACCAAGTCTATACGGAATTCGACTTGTCATTGCGGAGGTAGTCCTGGCAGATCTTCGGGAAAAACCTCAGGGAATTCCTTCACCACAGGAATATCTTCGAGTTTCGGCTCCACAGCCTTCTTGTCTACAACGTGAGCTAAGAAGGCGACACATCCTTTCCTTAAGCACTTATGTGCCTTCATGCAACTGATGATTCGTAGAGGCACGTCTCGTCTTTCTCCATGTACGATGAGAGTTTCATCATTCACCAAAGGGATGCGAATGATTTTCTCATGACAAATGACTTCAGCCTTGTTCTTGGACAACCAGTCCATCCCGACCACTACATCGAAGCTACCCAATTGAATAGGTAAGAGGTCAATGTTGAATCCTCGTTCACCAAGTTTTAATGTGCAGCCCCTAACAACTTCGCCCGATTCTACAAGTTTACCATTGGCTAGCTCTATGGAATAAGGACTTTCTAATCTACTAGATTCTATTCCAAGCATACGTTTAAATTCCACAGACATGAAGCTACCAGTGTCAAATAATATGGATGCAAAGTGATTGTTAACGAGAAACGTACCGGTGACCACGTTAGGGTCCTCGCGTGCGTCCCTTGCTCCAATCACAAATGCTCGAGCCGGAGCGTTGTTTTTCTTCGGGCAGTCTTTCATGAAATGTTCATTGCTTCCACAACTGAAGCATCCTTGGTTTCGCCCAGCTCTATTACCATTCCGGTTGCCATTGTCGTTTCCACCATTGTTCCCATTACCATTACCATTGCCGCCTCCAATACCTTTACCCCAACAATCCTCGGTACGGTGGACTGACTTTCCGCAGTTCTCGCACTTCCCAATGCAGCAATTTCCCACATGGTGAAAACCACAGCGGTTACACTTGGGCAGAGTGCCCTGATATTTCTTAGCTCCAGACTCGTTTGCAGCTGCGAAGGTTTTTGCCTCCCTAGGTGGGTTAGTGTCACGCTTCTTGTTGTGTGAACCCTTGTTGTTGCTGCGGGTTGCTTGGCTCAGGTTTGAATGCTTCCTCTTCTTTTCACCAGACGACTCAGCATGCGTCTCGGTCTTTTCAGTTGGGTTTAATAATAGTTTCTTCATACGAACACAATCTTCAGTAAGGCTGACAGCCAGAGTTACAGCCTCGGTGATGGTTTGAGGTTTGGCCGAAGTTACCATGCGGCGAAACTCTAGGGCCAGTCCCCAAATGTAGCGTTCAACGCGCTTAAATTCGGGAGTCACCATGTAAGGAAGCACTCTAGACAGATCGTGGAACCTTCGAGTATACCCATTAATGTCAGCACTTCCATGGTCAATTGCCAAAACTCAGTCTCCAACCTTTGGAGTTCCGCACGAGAGCAATACTTCACTCTCATTTTCTCCTTCAACTCATCCCAAGACATGCCATAAGCGGCATCATCACCCATAGTTTGGACTTGCAAGTTCCACCAAGTCAGAGCTTCATCGACAAACAACCCAGTAGCAAAAGTAACTTGTTGGTCCGTGGTACACTTGCTCATGCGGATGGTGGATTCTGTCTTCTCTGTCCAGCGTACAAACGCCACTGCACCTCCAGTGCCGTCGTAGTTCAGCGGCTTGCAGTCGAGGAACTGCTTGAAAGTGCAGCCCTGAGCTGCGTTTCCTCCAGATGAATCTTCATTCCCATTACGTCTTGCATTGCTTGGCCCGCCACTGTCTTGAGTTCGGTTTGCCTCGTATTGGGCGATAGCAACAGAGATCCTTTCTTCCAGTAGAGCGTTCAGCTCTTCAGCAGTCTTTGGCAGCGGGGGAGGAGGAGGTTGATCACGAGCGTTCACGGCTCTTCTGGGTGCCATGTTCTGACAGAACATAACACAATAGGGTTAGACATTTGTTTGATATCGTCATACGAGACGGTAGTAGTATGTATGTATATATATATATATACGCAGGCATACATGATGTGCGTGAAGTGTGTTATATTTTAGGTATATATTTTAAGCCCTTTTTACACTTTTTAGCCAAGTTTTAAATTTATAAAACACAATATTCACTAACACTAAACACACATATGGGCAAGTGCACCCATCGTGGACGTAGTATAGTGTTGGTAAGATACCGAGGTCGTCCAAGGACATAAGAGCTTTTAGTACCGGTTTATCCTCAACGTCTAATCGAATCAAAATGTTAGAAAAGATTTTTAAACTAAGAAAATAAAACTAACTAAATGCTGAAAAATAAAAACAGATAGACAAGATGAATCACTTGGATCCGACTCATGTATTAGTATAACCTTTGATTATTTTCGCACTTTTGCACTTGTTTAAGAGATTATCTTAGTTATTTTAGTAGGCCCGTCTTTTGAAGGCGACGTTACCCTCAACCCAGTAGTTTGAGTCAGCAAGGATACAATCCTAAAGGGTCGGATTATTGAAAGATATTGAATTAAGTTATTAATGCAAATTATGGTAGGGCCCTCTTTTGGAGGTGACGTTACCCTCGACTAAGTAGTCTGAGTCAGCAGGGATACAGTCCTAAATAGCCGGGTTATAGTATTAATAGTAGTTAACTTATGAGGGGGTCAAAGAGTTTGGATCCCCGCCATCCAATACCTTTGGGTATTGAAGGAGATCCTACTAAATTTGACCCAGGTCCCTTGCAGGACCTCTAAACGCTGAACAAGGGCAAGACCCTTACCAAACCGTTCACTCAACCCCCGACCAGGTAGCCAACATACCTCCATATAGACCGTGGAGATATGAATGGTGAAAATCTTTTATTTTATATAGACAATAAAATAATGCCAAGACACCACGGACAAACGATAAGGAAAAGTCACCTTCAACATAAGCAACTAGTTATTAAAGTCATTAATACAAAACCAAATAAAAAGTGCAAAAGATTAAAAATAAAAAGTATTACACTAAACACTTGTCTTCACCAAGTGATGTAAGAGACTTAGGCAAACATGGCCTTGATTGTCAAGAACTCTTACGATCAATCTTGGATCCCGAGACAACTCACACACTCTATGATGGACAATGGATGATGGTGGTGGATGATGGTGTTGTGATGGTGGTGGGTGGTGGATGAAGTGTGAGAGAGGTGGTGTGCCAAGGGATGAGTTGAAATGGCTCCAAGCACTCCTATTTATAGGTTGAACAGAAGCCTGGGCACGGCCCCGTGTCCGCTGGGCACAGCCCCGTGCCCGTCTGACATTCTCTCTCTTCATTAATTGTAATTCGCAATTACAATAAATGCGCCTGCAATAGTCTGAGCACGGCCCCGTGTCCGCTGAGCACGGCCCCGTGGTGGGCGATGGAAGCTTGTACAGGTTTGTCTTTAGTGCCAAGGCTGACCATGACCCCGTGTTCGCTGGGCACGCCTCGTGCTGAGCTGGACACGCCCCGTGTTGAGCTGGACACGCCCCGTGTTCAGCTGGGCACAACCCCATGCTCAGCTGGGCACAGCCCCATGCTCAGCTTTCTTCTTGTTTTTGCTTTGGGAGATGTTGTTGAGGAGTCGGGCATGCCACATTTCTTCCTTTTCTTTGTATTTATGTTGGATTTGGCTGCATTTTTGCTTCTTTTGTTCGTTTAAGCTCTTTTAACCCTGAAAATACAAAATGAAGACAAAAGCACACTTTTTCCAACATTAGTACTTAAAAAGGGTTAGTTTTATGCCTCATTTGATGTAATTTATATGTTTCATTTTACAGACACCAATATACCACATAAGTGACATCAAACAATCCGCGCAATGCAAAATCAATTCATACAGCAACAAGCATGTATAATTAGGTAAACACCTTACTTCACATTGGCGGTTCTTGTCTTTATACCCTAAGTCATTACTCCAAAGAGTGTACGTTCGACCTTTTTTCTTGTACTGAGGGAATCTATACGCGGCAAGACTTGCTGTGGTTTCTGTGCACTGAATTCCATAATTATGTATGCATCCATAATCACGTAACTCCTTGCACAGTCTGCACAGTTCGTTTCATCCTCGTATCTCTTCCTTCAGAAAGGTCACTGTTTTCAGGCAAGGTCACATATACGTGTGACATTCTATTTCTAGTATACGTATACACATAATCGCAAGTAATTCATAATCACAGACAAGTGCTACTCTAGTGCTCCCTAAGTCTCGTAGTGTCTCTTCTTGACTCCTTGTAAACATTTTCAGGTAGTGGATGTCGCGGAAAGTATTATGCAATGAAAACTTTTTGAAAAATTGTTTTCGTGCAAGGATCCTAGAGATTGTAGAATAGACTCGAGAAGGAATCCTGGTTCACTACAATCGTAGCTCTGATACCAATCTGTCACACCCCTTTCTAAGGCGGAAGCACGAGGTGTGATCATGAAAGGTTCTCATTGCATACGAAAGGTAAACACACTACACGCTCAAAAATAACTTCAAACATTACATTACTGAAAACATAAGTCAAGTGTTTACAACACGAGATAGCAAATTGTCTAAAAAGGTATAGCTTTATTTAACGATAAACATAACGACATCCACGAGCATGAGTAAGACAGCGCGCACATCCACTTTTAGTTACCTGAAATACATGTGAGTTTTGGAAAAAACGTCAACATAATGTTGGTGTGAATTCATGCAGTGATTGTTTTGAATGTTTAAATATTTGAATGATACATAGTATGAAACTTGTAGAATGTACGAATGTTTGAATGTAACTTGTAAAGCGTATCTGTAACTGGGTACTATGACTGTTCGAATGTGTGAGATCACTAGTGGTTTGCAAGGCCACTAACATATATCACGACATAGGAAGCCACCAAACCTAGGCATTTTTGTCGACTTTGACTGAGACACAGAAGCACTCATTGGTAGAAGTGGGCCAAGAGTGGGGTTGCCTGAAACCCATTACATCTAAGCTTTTGTTCCGCGGTCTGAATGTATACGTTGATTAATGGTGCTTATGGTACCCTATTCGAGATATGATCTAGAATGTTTCACTTGAATGTTCTTGTACTCCATCATACCATTTGTAAAAAATATAACATTTGTAACATGTATTTCACCCCCGAAGTTACAAAACCAAAACAGTTAATGAAAAGGGGGAGCATGAACTCACAACTTTGCGTTCCTTGCGTCGTAAACTTCACCGGATTTGCTTAATTAACGTCGTGACCTATACGTGTTTTCTTAACGTTAGTCACTAGACTTGTATTGCACAAGTACAAGTCACTATCTTTTGTATACGTTCTCTTAAAAATAATTTATATCTTTAACTAAGCGTCTACTTATATTATTTACTCAAAAATAAATATAAGTTTCTTGCATTTTGCACCCGAATTATGTCTCTTGTATGTTGTATGTGTATTTTTGTTACAAAAATTATGGCGAGATTTATATTCGAAAAGCATAGTTTAGAACACACTAGCAAACATTTGTCTAGAAAATATTTACTAAGTGTTAGGATTTTCAGAAAATTTCGCCATAGTCTCCTTTGTAAATAGAGGTGTCCATGCTAAGTAGCATATCATTTTCTTTAACATATAACACGTTAGATCGTTCTCAAATAATCAACTCGACATTCTGACATGCAAGATACTACCTTTGTCGTTTCAGTTTTAATATATATAAAACTGAACTGTTTTCGAGCATTTTAATAAAATAGATACCTTCTCCAAAAATTCCCAAATTTTTACAGAATGTCATATACGATCCAAATTTTATTGCGTAAAAATATCAGGGTCCAGTTCATTACCAATATTTTATAGAGATTCATTTACCGGACTGCAATCAGATTTGTCACTTTCTGATTGCAATCTACGGAATAATTCACTAAAAATTAATCGTAAGTCCGATTGACGAATTTCCTGTTGGAGGATCACGGAGACAATAGTGACCATCTTCAGTAAAAATTCCATGAGCTGATTCTACTCAGGTTTCAAGTTATGACTCCAAATACAACACACTTTTTCTGCAGTAAAAACACAGCTTGAGCTGCTGTCCAAAAACAGACCTTTAAAAATAGTAAACGACTTCGAAAAATGACGATTCCAGTGCCATTTGATCCGTTTTTCGAAAATACATAAATTAGGCTTCCGAAATTCTGTTTTTCGATTTAATATGGTCTGTTTACAGCCATTTGAAGTTGGCTGGAAATGTAATTCAGCATGTTTCTTTATAGTTTAAATGTTATTAAATCGTATCAACAAATGTCCGAACAACGGGTTCATCAAGAGACCAACGATCAAATATCATGTATGATTTAACCAACCCTCAACCAACAAGATTTCATCTTCAAATAATCTTTTATATTCAAGTTTCATGTAAAGTTTCATATTCATCATCTTAGTGTTCTTGTTCTTATGATTTAAACATAATCATCATACTACATATTTTTGATCACAAAAGTAAGATGAAACAAGGTGTAATGAGACTTACTACTAGCACGAGGCTAGGGTAGAATTTCTAGTGCAAAGATGATGAGAAAAGATGATGAACAAGACTAGAACAAAGCTCATTCGAATGCACCTTAACTTGCAACCTTCATGGATCCTTCAAAGCTTTGAATGGCACTTGAATATGAAGAAGATGGTGATGTTAAAATGGTGGTGATGGTGGCTGCTATGGGGTAGCCGAAAATGAGAGAGAGAGTGAATGATCTTGAGTGGATTATGTAGAGATTTTGGGGGCTATGGGTCATGATTGCACCATATCTTGTACAATGCAACAAGCAACCTATCACCTTGGAAATATTCAAAAATCCATAAGTAATGATTGTGAAGATGCGGTGGGTCCCTAGGTCTGGAAATTCGGTTGGGGTGGGGGTAAATTGTAAAATTTGATAATTAGTAGGTAAATAATTAGGAGGTTAATGGTAATATCTAGAATAGTGAGTGTATGTCATTTTCCGATAGTGTGTGGGGATATTTATGACCATGATTATTTAAGAATAATAAAATAATGTTTCTAACTCTATATATATATATATATATATATATATATATATATATATATATATATATATATATATATATATATATATATATATATATATAGGGGATGGATCATAAGAAAACTAGTTTAAATGAGAAAACCAAAAAACTAACTAAAAAAACCTAAAAAAAACCAAAAAAAATACCAAAAAATTTTTTTTTTTTTTTACAATTTTTTAATAAAAAATCGCTACTTTATATGTATGGAAAAAAATTTTCAAAAAAAAAAAAAAAAAAAAATTTTGTTGTACTGCACATGTGCACTAATACGGAAAGCCTAAACCACTTAACCCACCACCCACCGACACCCCCCAAAAACCTAAACCCCCCCCCCACCCCCACCCCCCAAAACCTAAATTCACCCTCCCACCAAAAGCCTAACCCCCCCACCCCCACCCCCCAAAAACCTAAACCCCCCCCCACCCCCACCCCCCAAAAACCTAAAACTAAACCCTAAACATAAACCCGAAAAAAACCTAAACCCCCCACCCCCCCCCCCCCCAAAAAAAAACGTAAACCCCCCTCCCCCACCCCCCAAAAACCTAAACCCCCCACCCCCCACCCCCAAAAACCTAAACCCCCCACCCCCCACCCCCCAAAAACCTAAAACTAAACCCTAAACATAAACCCGAAAAAAAACCTAAACCCCCCACCCCCCCCACCCCAAAAAAAACCTAAACCCCCCCTCCCCCCACACCCAAAAACCTAATCCTAATCCTAAACCTCCAAAAAAACTAACCCTAAAAGCTAAACTAGACTCAAAAAGCTAATTTTAAGCATGTAATGCAATTGTAGTACATGTTACATTGCACATGTGCACTACTATAATAATAGTGTAGAAAACAAGACGACACCATAAATCTTTTTTTATGTCATAAAAAATATGCTCGAATATACTTGAATGAAAGATAAGAAAATTTGTGATCTTATGGTGCCATTTTTGTTTTAAAATGATAACGTATGGAGAAATGGGAAATGTTTGAAAATTTATATATTTTTTGTTCCAATTTTACCCCTCCTTCATTAAAAGTCCCCCCTTCTTCATTAAAAGTCTTCCTCCCTCTCCCTTTTAGTGGATTTTAGTTAGTTTTCTAGTTTTCTCATTTATATCTAGTTTTCTCATGATCCTCTCCCTATATATATATATATACTATATATGATATACATATCCAAAGGACTTCTTAATGTCATTGAAAATTCCTTAAAACACTTTTAAAGCATAATGTACAACCCTCTAAAGCACAATATAATTTACAATCCCAATTATACCCTTCACTCAAAAAAACACACCTGTACACAAATCAATTTTAGGGTTTCTCATTCTCGTAGCATTTTATCCGCCCCCATAGAGCTGCTTTCTCTCCAGCCGATTCAAAAGGAGATCTAGGGTTTCTCTTGGCGAAGCAAGATCTCGCTTTCTCAATGACACCAGATCAATAAATCTTTCTCTATACGACACCAAATTGACTGAGTTTGAAGGTGGTGAAGAGTTCGAATTCGATTTTAGGGTTTTTAAGATGCACATCGTCAGATCTAGGGTTACGAAATCTTTTTTTTCACCTCCTTTCTCTTCACCTCATACCATCACAGGTGCCAATATGTTCTTTATAACTGATCATGCTTTTGTATTTCATATTGTTTGGTCTTAATCTGTGCAGTTAGTGTCACAATGAATTAGGGTTTTCACTTTGGGGGAAACTTTGCAACATTTTCAGATTCGGCTGATTTTCTCTCATCAGGTTCGGTTTTTATGATTTCAAGTTTCCAGTTGTGATGTTATCTAATTATTCACGGTGTTTTAGGAGTGATTTGATTTAATATGTGATCTATTTTTGCATACGGTTTGGTTTGTAAATGTTATATATATTAGACTTTAATTTACGATAAACATTAATATGTAATTGTTGTGTTTGCATTAAAGTTTAGTAAACTCTACTTGAGTTGTTGCTGTGATTATATACTTATTCAATATTCATTTTTTGTGATTCAATTGGTTTTTCAGTTAATTAAAGTGATAGATGGATTTGAAGTTTTAGGTCTTATGATGATTTGATGCTAGCTGTTTCTGACTTGAATGTAGTAGATTAGATTGTGCTTGTAGACAGATTGTAGTATGATATTTGTTGTTTGTCTTATTTTATATGTCGAATCTGCGTATTTATAAAACCCCTTGTTCTATAGCACCCGGAAGAAGTATACTGCAATCCTTGAATCAATGGTTCTTGCCTGACGTTGTAGGAAGGTGTGTACAAATACCCAGAACTGGGTTGATTGTTTTTGTGTACGAATAGACCAAATCTGGGTTGAGTTTCAAATTAACTTATACCTAGAAATGGTGTTTTGTGTTGATTTAAAGTATGATAACTGATAATATTCTTTTCCTATAATTTGGATGCTAATTTATGTATTGTAGGTGGATGCTACTCTATCAAATGGTACATGTGCTCGAGCAGCTATTTCTAACGGCCTTTTAAAAGGTAAGACCTGTTTCTTTAATTAACAAATTTTCAAAATTTTCTTCTACATTGATGTCGGCATGTCGCTATTGTGTTATTTTGGTATAATCTTTGAATGTTGTCTGAACTACGATTAGGTTAATACTATTTTTCGATACTTAATTTGAAAATTGAATGTATCTTCTGAAGTTGTCACATTCTCCACTTCAGATCATGTTGTGGTTTCATTGGAACAACCAAACGAGAACTATTTTAAAATTGTTGATGTGGGTGTTGTATATGGTTGTATGATGCTGGTCATGTCCTTGTTAATCCCAGTTGAGATACTGTTCTTTTAATCTATATATTTTGGACTAACCTGACATGTAATTAATTTAGGTCCGCGACTGAACAAAAGAGATTTTATTGATTTGGATTTCCGAAAATGTTGCAATTAGATGGAGTTGAATGTATGTACCAACTGAATTAGGGTTATAACTTGATCATGAGTGTGACGATCAACCTATAGTATCATCCAAAACTTAATAACCTCTGATACATATTAAGTTTTAATATAAATTTCATACATAGATAGAAAGAAGTAATCGTTAATGTTAATATGAACCTGCTTGACCTTTTGTCAAAGTGACTCTCTCGGACCTTGGGTTGAATTTTTGCACGGAAACTACAGATAATATAGTTGTGTTTCTTGCAGCCTGAATGATTAGATAAGGTGATTATCGCCTATACAATTGTTTTTTTACTCCAGGTATCTACAATATTCATGAGCTATGTAACTTTATGTTATTTGCGATGGGTTAAATGGCTAACTTTTTGAAAATCTATCGAAAGTAGAAAGAGCTTAATTTGGTCAAAAGTTACCCAAAGTATATCATTGTTACATAAGAAATTAGATTGCCGGTAATAAACTTAGGCTTTGGTTGGCCTGAATATCGTAAGAGAAGCCATTTTATCAATCATAAGAGCTTTTCTGTACTCTAGGATCCGTCTCCCAATGATCAGTTTTATTAATTTAATATTTATATTATATTGGCAGTGGCAATACCTCATTTGTCTCAAGAACTGCTTTCTGACAGCTAAGGTTATTTTTAATCTTAAGTCCCTTTATTTGGCAATATGTATGCAAATTTTGATATGTGTCTTTGTTTTATAGAATACATGGTGATGATCACAGTTGCTTGCAGATACATATAAAATCATAGTTCTTAAAGCGAGCGCCCATGTGCAAATAAAGCCTCGGGCCCAACAAATCGCTCTGGGTGCGCCTCACGCCTTTAGACTTCAGGTTAGTTCATAATCTTCTGCATGGGCAGGTATATACTTTTTTTCCGGTTATAGCAATTCTTTTCTGCGCTTTTCCCCCTAAATAAAGCCCCGGGCCCAACAAATCGCTATAGTTGCTTTATGTATTTAATCCTATAGTATTGATATCAAGCGTTAATATCTTTGTGATGAGCGGATATGAATGGAGGGCATCATAACGGCGATTTGGAAGGAATAATTTGTCCATATACATTTTGTGGAAAATACGGACGAGTGGTTTTGGGTTTTTGATTTAAATTCCAACCTTTGGGTCGCTTTTCCGGCTACTGTTGTGGGTCCTAAAAGCTGCTTCGACAGGTTTAGCGGGTTACACCGTTACGGAGATACTTACCAATGGGGGAGACCATCTCTGGTTGCCAAACAACGGTGAGCAGTTGCGGTGGATGATGATTGATGAAACACCGATTAACACAACGTTTATCGATGGGGTTATTTCGTCTATGGGGTTCAACCTCTTTTCTTACTCGTAACAATGGCTCGGGACCCGCAAAACAGTAAACACCGTCAGTCTCGTTAAGAGGGGGAGAAAGGGGATTTCCCTCTTAACCAGGCTCCGGCGTGAGAATAAGTACTGTTCTGAGAGAAATAAACAGTGTGTGTATAGAGTGAGTATGGAGAGTAAAGATCCTAAACCTGAATGATGAAGGATCCTATTTATAGCCGGAGGGTAAAGGAGGGGGGAGCAGCTGTGTCAGCTGTGGGTGCACGCCAGCTGTCCGACCAGGAGGAATATCCTCTTGGTCTGCTCTGTTGCGGAAGGGGTAGTAGTACACGTGGCGTGCTTGTATTTGCCCATGCTGGAAACCTTGTACTCACGACGTCAGTTCTGCTCCCTGATTTGCTGCAGGCCTACGTGGCTTCCTGCGGTTGGTGACACGTTTTGTCCTTTTTGTCTGGTAGAGCATCTTTGGTGCCACCTGCAAATCTTCCAGAAGTTTCTAGAAGCTTCTGGATTGCTTTGCTGACGTGGCTGCCAAGTGTGCTCAGAAAGTGGTGTGGTCCCTGCCATGTAGGCAGGGAATTTGGACCATACCTCTTCAAGTCCCCCCAGTCCAGTGTGCCTTCTAGTTGAGTTAATCGTCTAGGAGGGATTCTGGACTTATGAGAGAAGTGGTTTTTTGGCGCGTGGAGTTTGGTGATTTGGAAGAAAGATTTGAACCAAACGGATGTGCCGCGCATGGGTTTTGACCCTTTGTAAAAAATGAGCCAAACGGACGCATGGCGCATGGGTTTTGGCCCTTTATAAAAAATGAGCCAAATGGACGCACCGCGCATGGGTTTTGACCATTTGTAAAAAGTGAGCCAAATGGACGCATGGCGCATGGGTTTTGGCCCTTTATTAAAATGAGACAAATGGACGCATGGCGCATGGGTTTTGGCCCTTTGTAAAAAGTGAGCCAAATGGACGCATAGCGCATGAGTTTTGGCCCTTTATAAAAAATGAGCCAAATGGACGCATGGCGCATGGGTTTTGGCTCCTTTGTTGTTTCCTTCTGAAGGAAGCTTGGTGGGCATGGGGAAGTGTTTGGTGTGACTATCTGACATCCCTGTCTTATCGGAGGTGAACAGTTGCTTTTGCAGTTACTTTCTGTCACGTCAGCCGGTTCTGTTGCCCATGTTTCCCGTAAAAAGAGCCAACGTCTTCTCTCTCTTCTGACGTGTCACTCCTTTATTGGTTCCTTTTTCTGTACTCTGACGGTCCACTACCCATCGCATTAAATGCGATGGGTATAAATAGGAGGCGGTTCCTTATTCCTCTTCACTTTTTCAAATTTCAAGTGTGTTTTCCTTCTATCTTCTCCCTTCATTCTTCGTTGTTTCAATAGTTTTCTTTGAGTTCTTATTTCCGTCTTCTCTGTATTTACACCATGTCTGGTACGAATCCCACCCAACGGAAGAGAAAATATAAGAGGAGGGCTCCTCCTGGTCCTGACCAGGCGGTCAATGGGTGGAAGGAGGAGGAGTTCATGAATCTGGTTAAGGGTATGGGTTTCCGTCCCGAGTGGGGAGCCCAGTATCCTCCTGTCGGTTCTACTGCCTTGGACGCCCCTCTGGGCTATATCACTTTGTATGCTGCGTTTTTTCGGGAAGGTAGTTTTAGATTACCTGTTACAAAGTTTACTGCTGCTGTGTTGAGGGGCTATGGGCTTCATATTTCACAACTTAATGCTATTGGGCTTCCACGCATTACTCATTTTGAGTATGTTTGTAGGGCTTATCGTGTGGAGCCTACGTTTGAGATGTTTAATGTGTTTTATAGTGTTACGTATGCTAGCGGTTTCTATTCGTTTCAAGCACGATCAGGTGTTGCTCCGGTGTGCTCTGTGCCTTTGAAGAGTCTTCATGACTGGAAACAGAAATTTTTCTACATCCGCCGTGGTGTAATTCCGATAGACATGCCTTATCGGCAGGTGAGCCAAGGGGTTCCAAGGGTAGACGTTATGGAGGATTATGCTGCCCAGGATTGGTACAAGAAGATAACCCACAAGGCGACTACCATTTCCCAGCTGGAGGAGATGGCCTTGGTTGGTGCTGGGATGAGTTTGTTGTGGGTGTCCAAGAATCCATTAGGTCAGCCCATGTACAGCTATCAGGGCAAGTGTATGTTTCTTTCATAAGTTACCACTGAGTTATTTTCCCTTATGTTTGTTATGCTTTCTTGTCTTCTTGTCCTTTTGCAGTTGGTTACAGTCTGTTAAATGTCTTGGACCCTAAGCCGGCGGGTGCCATGGTTGAAGCTATTCAGGCAGAAGGGAACCCGACGTGGTTGGACCAAATCCGGGGTCATTTTTTGCATCCAACTGATGAGAGCTTGAGTAGATATGCTAGCGAGGTTCTAGGTGAAGATGTTTGGAATGACCCTGTCGACCCGGGTCGAGAGGGAGTCATTGTCCTTTCAAGTGGAAGTTCTGATCAAAACCTTGAAGATCTAACCTCTTGTTGCGCGCGTGCAGGTACCGCGCAGGGTGATGCTGCTGAACCCGTGCATGAGGTTGTTGGTGATGATGATGATGATGTAGAGGTGCCTGTTGATCCTTCTTCTCATTTGGGTCCGAGGAAGAAGGCGAGAACTAATAAGTCTGGGAGGAAAGAGGGAAAGGCTGAGGGTAAAGCTGCTGGTTCTTCTCGTAAGCAACCCTCTATTCTTCCTTGTCTAGATTATGTGGAGGTTTCTGACACGTTGTCTGGCCTAGGGGTTGGTGAGAGAAGTCGAGAATCGGATCCTGATGACAGTGCTACTCTGACTGAGCACATGAGGAAAAAGGCCCTCGAGGATCACAAGCGCGAGCTTGATGAGCAGTCTGCTGCTCTTCTTGCTGCTAAAAGAGCGAAGCTGCATAAGGAGGCCCCCCAGCGCCTTCTGAATCTGAGGTTGATCTTGGTGTTTTTAGTGGAGGTCGTGGAAATCGTTTGGAGGAGATATTTGCTGCATCTGCCCCTCCTACTGGTAATTGGCCTTTAGTTGTATATTTCTTTCGTTTTCTTCGAGTTGTTTTTAATTCTTATTTCATGACAGCAGTCAAGATTGGCAGGAAACCTCGTGTGGTGGATATTTCTCAGATCACGCCGCCCACTTCCCCACCATCGAGGACGGTTGGTCTGACCCCTCCTCGTGATGATATTGAGGCAGACAAAAGGGGTGGAGAAGGGGCTACTGAAAATGTGGGTGAAGGTGGTGGTGATGCTGGAGCTGATAAAGGTAAGGGTGTGGAAGTGGAGGTGGAATCTAGTGAAACTACTCCACACCAAACCATTTACATTAAGCGTCCTTCTGGTAGAGGTGGGGTTACTTCTGGTGTGGCGCGCAGCCCGCAATTTGAGCATAACCCTGCTGATTCTTGGGGTAATCCTGCTTGCGACGACTTACCACACGCCCCTCGCTGGAACCTTACTCAGGGTTCCAGGATGGATGATGTGAACAACTACCATGAATTTTTTGCTATGTCTCTTCCCCCGGCTGAGTGGATGTTCCGGAAAAACCGCAATCGATTTGCCTTGTTGGACGACCATGTTCGTGCCGGGGTTAATTTCTTTGCCACTTCTCAGGAAATTCTTCGTGAATGGCGATCGATGGGGGAGGAGACACTCGAGTTTGAAGAGTCTAAGAAGTTGTTTGCTAAGGAGAGGGAGAGATTTAATGCGGAGAAGAAAGGTTTGCAGTGGAGGGTATCTGATGCTGAACAGAAGCTTGAAGAGCAAAAACAGTTTAATGTTCAGAAACAGAAAGATTGGGAAGCCGCGTGTGAGCGCACGAATGTTGAGATGCAATCTCAGCGTGATGTGATCGTGCGGTTATCCGGCGAAAAAGCAGAACTTGCTGAAGAGGCTCAGCAGGCGCGTGTTGCGTCCGAGAAGAAAGAGAAAGAGTATGTTGATCGGATCGATAAGTTAGAGGTTCTTGTCCAGCAGAAAGTGGCTGAGTGTGAGGCTTCACAGCGCCTTCTTGCTGAAAAGACTGCTGAATGTCAGGCAGCAGAACTCCTTGCTGAGGAAACATCTGCTGACACCAGATGGTTGCTTTCTCATGGTGTACCCTTGGTAATTTCTTTTGCTCTTTCGTGTTCTTTTATTTTTGTGATCTTTTATTTGGTTGCCTTGTTTTATGCAGCTTGCTGACCGTATTCTGAATTCAACTGAACTTGCCACGTACATGTTCGAATTGGGCCAAGCGGGTTATAATAGCGGTCGTAAATTTGGATATGCTGAAGGCAAGGCTGCAGCTATCAATAAAGAGAAGGATTACCATTTTGAGTTGTATAAAGAGGATTGTGACGGTGCTTAAGCTGCCAAGCGCAAGGAGTTTTCGACCCTTGACTTTGCTGTCGTCCGGGCTGCGCAAAAGTTATCTCGGAAACCAGATGGAGTTGCTCTTCTGAAGAAAGCCCTTGGAGACGATGCTGATGCAGCAGGAGGTGCTGGCACCAGTCAGACTTGATGGGTGGATTCCGGCCTGTGCGCCGTGTATGGCCTTGAATGGGTCTGGAATGTTGACTATTTTAGACAATTTATTTTTGTTTACCTTTTGTGGGTATACGCGCTTGATCTTCTTTGTTTGATGCATATTTTATCGCTTGTTTGTGTTTATGCGAATTTTGTTATCGTCATAATATGTGCATGTTTTAATTACTTTGATTAGGTGTCACGAATGAATTATGGCGCTGACAGGTGATGTTGTGTTACTACAACGTTTTATTCTGTCGTTTGAATGCGCGCGCTTATATGTGACTTACGAAGTGATCGAGTTGCAGGTTATTGTGTGAGCTCAGTTGTGTTCAGCCTTGGGAGCATTACAATGTTTAGTTACCTTGCTATCGATTTTTTCGTGTTTATGTGGGCACGAAGTTTTATTGTGGCGTTTTGTAGGCTTTGGTTGTGTTTCTGACCCGGCTGTGCACTTGGTCGTGACGAGCCTTGGAGGTCTACAACGTTTCCTATGGTCGAGCCATTGATGTTTTCGTGTACGCCCAAAGTAATAAATGCAGTTGTGACAAGAAATTTGCATGAAATAAAGGTGGCCAAACACTTCTTGTATTATAGTAAATGTGTTGGCCATATGCCCTTTACGATTACATAGTTGTTTTACATGTAGCACTTTCGGAGTTGTTGAGCGTTCCAGGTTCGTGGAACCTCTTTGTTGTTGATGGTGCGCAGTTTGTAAGCTCCCTTGCCGAGTACTGCATCGATTACGTATGGGCCTTCCCATTTGGGCGCCAGTTTTCCGGGCTTTTCTGCGTTGGAAGCTTCATTGTCCCTTAGGACATAGTCTCCCGGGTTAAAAGTGCAGACTCGGACTCTAGAGTTGTAGTAATTTTCCAGCTTTGTTTTGTACTTGGCCTCATTGATTGCTGCCATCTCTCTCCGTTATTCTAGGAGGTCCAGGTCGATCCTCCTTTCCTCTTCATTGTTGATTAAGTTCATTGAGAGCATTCGTGGAGATGGTAGTCCGATTTCTGCTGGGATAACTGCCTCAGACCCATAGACTAGGCTGAACGGTGTCTCGCTGTTGCTTGTCTTTGGCATTGTCCTATGGGCCCACAATATGCTGGGCAGTTCGTCTACCCATCCTCTTCTTTTTTCTCCTAACCTTGCTTTGATACCATCAACGATACTTTTGTTGACTGCCTCTACTTGACCATTCCCTTGCGGGTGCGCGACCGAAGAGAAGGTATGCTCGATATGTAGTTCTTTGAACCATCGTTCGAGGTCGTCTGCGGCGAAGTTAGTTCCGTTATCGGTGATGATTCTGAGAGGTAGACCAAATCGACATATGATTTGTTCCCATATGAATCGCTTGACGACTGCCGACGTGGTTGATGCAAGCGCCTTCGCCTCTACCCATTTGGTGAAGTAGTCGACCGCGACTATTATGAACTTGACCGCCCCTGGTACTAGTTCATTTTTGGGGCGCATGGTCTTGGGCGCATGTCTCTAACAGCCACTGCACTTCCTCAACTCTTTCACGGCATCTAGATGCATCCCGGGCCAGTAGTATCCGGCATTCATCACTTTTGCCACCACCATTCGAGGCCCGGCATGAATACCACAAATTCCCTCATGCACGTCCCGGATTAGGTAATTTGCGTCGTCGGGGTCAACACATCTCAGCAGCGGGCCGAGATACGACTTTCAGTACAGTATCCCATCTGCCATCTGATAGTGTTCTGATTTGTATTGGAGCTTTCGCGCCTCGGCTTTGTTTTCGGGAAGTATCCCTGACTGCAAGTACATGATTATCGGTGTCATCCAGGACGTTGTTCCTGTCTGGATGACACTTACTTCTCTGAGTGGAACAGATGGGTTGTGTAGGATCGTTTGCTGACCCGAACGAGTCGTTCAGAGGTTGTCTCTTGCGTTTCAGATGCGGAATAATAAGAAATGCAAGTAGATATAGCTTGTTCTTCCTCCTAACTGCTTGTTTTATTGATTTAAAACGTTTTACAGCTCAATCTTCACACCGGCAGAGCTTCGGCGTGGAATCCAACAACAACGTTATGAGGTCCGCTCAAACGACTCCTATATATAGGCAGTTGGGTCCGCTTATGTGTCATATGACCATAAGAGCGGACCAGGCAAGTCCACATAAGCGGACCAACATGCCATATGAGCGAACCTAGAATGTAAAGACCATATAAGCGGACCTAGCATATAAAATCTATACAGACTCCTGTTTTCTCGTATTACGCGCCCTAATCTATACATTACAATGAAAGACTCGATCTAAGACGAAATCAACAGATGTAGTACACCAACAGACTCCCCCTCAGATGTTGATGGAGTCGACTATCGAGTCACAACAATGCCGTGTCTTCACATCTACAGTCTTGATCAGTCTCTGGGCTTTTCTTTCTCTCTATCTTCAGACTCCCCCTCTCGATTTACTGGTATTCCTTTGTTCTTCAGTAACATCTTCAGGATCGTTGTCTGGCTTTAAAACACTCTAATTCTCTTGATCAGATCTCTTGATTCCTTAAGTTCATCAGCATCAACGATAGACGTGATCTTCAGGATCAGAATCTGACTCTACTCATTCTTTCAGGATTGATTTCCAGAATAGAAACTTGACTCTCTTCCACCAGAAATCTTCAGATATCAAAACCTGGCTACCTGCACAATCTCAACCCCGAAATAAATTTCTTTCACAAATATTTCAAATAACTATGCACCAACACATGACTTCCTTCATAAGCAGTAATTAACATATAACTGAACCAACTCAGACTCTCTCTCAAATATCTATGATGAACCACTTGAAGAAGGTTAGATTTAATGAAAACAATTAATTTTACACAAACACTCCCCCTCAAATTCAGCTCATCATGTTTAGCACTCGGAAATTTGAAAATCAGTTTTCCAACGTCAGCTGTCGAAAATCTTTTTGACTTTATCAAAATTTAGCTAAAACACACTAAAATCTTTTTGGATTTTCTGAGAGATATTACCTGACACTACTAGTAAACAAAAACATACATAAATGTAATATTTACAAACAATTTTTTTTTTTTTGTGAGTTCGTGCAAGAGGATCATATCAGCTTATGAGACCTATCACCAACACCGTTAAGCTTGATTTCATTTTAAGCTTTAAACAATTTACCTAGATTGTCAGTATGTTTGTCCTCTTAAATTCTCACACAGATTTCAATCGATTCGAGATACGGTATTAATGTTTTAGAGACTTGAACTTAATTGTGTATCACTCCACTTGAATATACTCCTGTATCCAGATCCCAAATATTCAGTCTTACAGGTGAGTATACCACAGCTGATATCTGTAAAGGGGTTAGGTGCGAAACCGTGAGAGCTCAGGTCAGAACTTCCGTTCAGCAGAGAGATGACGGCTCGACTTTTGGTGGGTCCCCTTTAGAGGATCTTTTGAATTTCAACAGCAGCGACTATCAATTTTACTGTTTCATCAGCATGCTGAGGGCGAAGCTTATGTTTCAAAGCTTTAGCAGAAAGTATTATCCGGGGACTAGGTCAGAACTTCCATTCAGCAGAAGTCCCGGGATAATACCCTAGATATCACTGAGTATAAAGACCTAGTATCTCAGAATATGGGACCTTTCAAACAAGATTTCGGGGGTTACCCATATATTCAAGAATAGTTACCCACGAATCAAGCAAGTTTGAATTTAGGTTTATATCTCGTTTCAACTTACTAAATGTGCGAAAATCTACTGACACATCCGCAGTAAGATTGTTTATCACATTTTAACTTTACATTTCTTTAGCGTGCCGTGATAGTCCACTGATGTACTATCATTTCCTCTGTTTCGCAACAAAACTCATTTTTGAATTTTATCATGTTTTTGGCTTTTTCAAATTTTCAAATGTTTTTGGATTTTCTAACAATTTCTTACTCCCCCTAAAATGCAAACACATTTCAAAGGAAATTTGAAATAAAAAGACTCTGGACTCAAAAAGAAACATAAAATGCAAAACAAACTGTACAGAAACTTGACAACTGACATCGAATCACATCAAATCGCCATTCACTAGGCATAAACAATCTGAACTCCCCCTATCACAAATCATTTTCTCATTTAGATTTCAAAACACTTAAGTTTGTTTTAATCAAAATGAATTTTCCGGAAAATGAATTTGTGTTGATAAAAACCATCTGTAAGTTTATCAATTTTTTAAACGGGGATGTGGTTCATTATCTTGTGCTTCTCTTGCCATGAATAGTAAATCAAGTGCAATTTAATGTCCCTGATTTACCATTTGCATTTCAGAACCTTCTGTACCACTTGTAAAAATACAAACATCTCAAAATATAACCACAAATACCACTTGTAAGATCAAGATTACCACTTGAAGATACCCAAAAACTACCATTTGTAGGTTATGCTGTAGGAATAACACTTCTACAGAAACCTTTTTACCATTTTGTCGAATTATTCAGAAAGATGCCGATTCCTGCTTCTCAATTAACAACTTGGAAGCTCTGACGTAGTCCTTCAACCTGCAAAACATTAAAAACACTATTCAAAATCTTTCGAAACAAACTATTCAAACACTAGAAAGATGCCGATTCCTGATCCACGATATAAACTTGGGATCTCCGGCATAGTCCTTCGACTACCATGGGAAGCAGACTTCCATCCAAGTCTTTTCAGACTTGATGGCTTTCAACTCTTGCGCAGTAGGGTTGTATGTCGCCTTTTTAGTTGCATAAAAATCTTTTACCCCCTTAGCTCTCCCACTCAACATTTTCCCAAAAATCTTTTTAACATTCCCGTTGAATGTTTTCTCGACATCAAAATCATTCTTTTCTTTGTAGAACTGATTCGAAATCTCAGTTTTTCCAACTTTATTTTTCACTTCTTCAAACTTCAATGATGGAAACTCTTCATCATTCACTGAAATTTTCTCCTCAACCTGTGGCTCTTCTGGCTTTGTGGAACCAGATTCATTGCCGACATTCACTTCACCTTTCTTCGCAACCCACACCTGGTTGTCTTTTCCTCTCTTCTCATATTTGTTCTTCTTTGAACACTCACCAACCTCGAATTTTGAATTCTCAAAAATTTTAGGACTATTGGTTGGTGTGTCAACATCAACAACTTTTTCTTTCAACTTCTGAGAAACTCCCTGTTTTGATTTGGCACTTTTCGAGCAATTCCATGCAATATGACCAGTTTCATTGCATCTATAACAGGTTCTAGTCTCTCTTTGATACCATATATCAGCTCCATTCTTCTTTTTCTCAGCAAGAAACTCTTTATTAGACTGTCTCCAGAACGGTTTCTGCTGTTCCTCCTCAGCACTTCCACCTGACACAAATTCAGATTTTGTTTTAGAATTTTTCATATTTTTATCATTTTCTGGTGGAACAAAACCAAGGCCTTTCTTTTTGTAGCTACGATTCTGGTTAGGTTTCTTTTGAAAACCAGACCCAGAATTGTTGCCCTTTTTCTTATTTAAACGTTGCTGAACTCTAGAAATATATTTTTTAGATTTTTCAAAACTTTTCAAAACTTTTAATTCTCGAATATTAACTTCTATAAGTTTGAAAGTTTTGTTTATTAGTTCCGTTTTAATACTCATTATTGGGAACTCTTTATTGTAATATAATTTGTCCGAACCATTCAAAGTATACACAACTTCGAATGTTTCATCATTCAAATCTGCCTTTGACAATAAAAATTCTTTACTATAAGACCGTTTATCCGACGAATTTTGACTGTTGACTGACGACTTTGACTTTCCAGACCCAGATTTCGACTCAGACTCCTCATCAGTATCCAACACCTGATCGACCACCTTTTTGATTAGTACAGACTCATGATCAGTATCGGACAAGGTATACGTGACATCTATGTTATCTGGTAAAACGTCAGTTGTGTCGGTTTTAAGCTTTATATTGACTGCTTTTTCCAATTGCTCCTCATTTGGTCTCCTAGGTGAATAACCATCCCAAATCGGAGGCGGACATTTGTTGTAACTAACAGTCGATTTCTTACCACAGTCTTTCTTGTCTTTTAGCTTCTCATCTTTGAAAACTTCCATACCTGCAACAGTTGGGTAAATACGATCAATGAGATAATCAGAACTAGAATAACTTTGCAATAAGCGTCTAATTCTCTCATTCTCTATCTTTTCCGTCTCCAACTCTTGCTTCCACTTAGCACTCTCTTCGATGTAGAAGTTTATTGCTTTTTGTTTTGTCATTAAAACTGCATTCAACATCGTCAGTGCTTGTTCTCTCTCTGAGTTAGTCTTTTGGAAGCCAGTTACTGTTTTATTCAAAACAACGTAAGATTCTTTCACATAGTTGAGGTTGAACAGTAACTGCTCCTTCTTCTTCTCATACTCAGCTATGATGTCGTCTTTAGCAGCACAATTCTTGCAAGCTTCCAAGCACTTCTCACACGGCTTGACGACCTCAACAATCTTTTCAACTTCAATTGTTTTAACAACTTCTACCACCTTTTCTACTTCAATCACCTTTTCTTCTTCTTTCACAACCTCAGTAATCTTCTCAGCAACATTCTCAGCGTTTTGAATATCACCTTCAGATTCGGATTGTTGTTCTTTAGCAGCTCGTTTCTCCTTCAGTTTCTCCATTCTTTCTGCAAAATAGAAATGAAAACTTTCAGGAGAAAGATGGGTTTTTGCAATATTTATGTGTTTTTCTTCCTCATCATCACTGCTGCTGTGATCAGGTGATTGATCAAATTTTACAGATTTATCAGAATCATCATCTGATACATCAGAAACAGTCAGTGTTTTATCAAAAACAACTTCTTTTTCTTGAACATTTTCATTTTGTACACTTTTATTAGAACTTTGTAAATCTTCATCTGAACCCTGTAAACCTTCATCTGAACTTTCTGACACTTCGCCAGAATGTTCTGAAAGTTTATCAGTACTATCTGAACTTTCAGATGACACAGACTTTTCATCTTCACTTTTCACAGTCTCTCCAATAGATTTCATCCAAGTAGCAAACAGATCTGGCTCTCGAACGATCTTGGCAATGAAGGCTTTGAACTCTCCCTTCTCATCCACAAACATATCCCAACTGAAACCTTCTGGTAGTTTCTCATCATCTTGATCAATAATGCGTGCTGCTGTAGCTTCAGATGATATGCAATTACTCCAGCTGAAATCTACCAAACATGCTCTTTTGGGATCTTCAATCTTTCTTCCGTGAGCTGTCTGCGGTTCTTGGGATTGACCAACTTGCTGATAGCTTTGCGATAATAATCATCTTTCCCGAATGGATTTTGTGCTCCACTAGCTTCTCTTCCTTTGCACTCCCGCTTGAAATGGCCTTTCTCCCTGCATCGAAAACAAGTAACTTTAGATTTATCAAAACCTAAAGTAGAGACATCTGCATCTAGAAAGTCATTTCTCCCGGTAATGGTTTTGAATTTCTCAGCTTGTTGAAGAACACTTGCGAGACACCATTTGATATCCATGAGTTCCATTTCTTCGGCGTCTATCTGATCGTAATCCTCTTTGGTAAGCATAGGATTTCCGATCCGACCAGCAACAAGACCCTCATAAGATAACAGTACGGAACCAAGAAGTGCCATGTGGTCTTTCGCAGTGTCTTCAGAGAAACTTTGACCTTCTGGAAGACTAAGAGCTATGTTGCACTGAATTATGTATCCATTTCCGGTTTTTGTACTCTGAGACTGAAAACTGGTGTTAGTCTCTTTCGGATTCACACTCGGAAATGATGAAAACCCGCTGCTACTCTTATTCGAACCCTGATCAGCTTTTTCAGATGAATCACCAGCACTGAACGCAGTTTGAATCTTCGGACTTCTTTCAGACTCAATAACTGAAACACTACCCCGGTAGTACATCTTCACATCCTGTTGACCACTCGGACTATTCATCCTTGCGATCTTCTGCTGCTCAAGATCCTGACTCTCGATTTTCTCAATGAACTGTGAAATAGTCAGCCCATCATACACACCAGTATTCTTCAAGATCATCAAATATGTTCCCCACTCTTTCTGAGGTAACGCGTCAGCCAATTTATCCACCCATTCCTCACGACCTTTCTCAACTCCCAACATCGATAACGATCGCACCAAGTGACAGTATCTCTCGATTAGCTTTTTAGTATCCTCTCCCGGCAAACTGCTAAACAAATCGAACTCTTTCTTTAACAATGCCTTTTTGCTTTTGATCATGTTTTCACTTCCCTCGAACTTGACTCTAAGAGCATCCCATATTGACTTAGCAGTCTTGTCATGCTGTAACAAGATGAATATATCTTCCTTTATCTCCTGCTGCAACAAACTAATCATCATTTTCTCGGCTCTATACATTGCTCGTTCTTGATCCGTAAACTCGGATATCTCTTTAATAACTTGCAAATCTGTTCGAGGCAAAGTGTACTTCTTCAATATGCATTCCCATGATCTGAGATGATTGGCCTGAACCCAGTTTTCAAACCGATCCTTCCACCCATAATACTCCTCAATGCTCATCAATCTAGGGGGCTTTTGAGTCGTTCCCGTCTCGTTTTCTAAATTCATTGCTTGAGCAATTGCGGCTGGAGTAGTCGATGTAGCAAAAGCGTTGTAAAACTCTGAATCCATACTGACTTATAAGTGAACTAAACAGATGACAGAAAAGCGAACCAACTTTGATCAAATAAGCAAACCAGAAAGGTACACACAAGCGAACCAGACAAATTTCTTTGGAACGGACCCTAACTTTGTCACAAAAGCGAACCGACAATGTACTTTGGAGCGGACCCTAAAAAAACTTCCTTAGAGCGGACCAGTTTTGACAAATAAGCGGACCTGTCTTGATTTTGGAGCGAGCCAGAAGCAAAAATGTACACTCGAGCGACCCAAACTACTAATTTGGAGCGAACCAGACTTAAACGTGTACAAATAAGCGAACCAACCAGGACCAGAAAAGCGAACCAGACTGTGATCTAAGAGCGGATCTCGATGACGTCAGTACGAGCGAACCACATAACGAACATGATTTGACCTGTTTTTAAGCTGTATTTTGACCTGAAACTTCCAAGGGTTTGTCTTTGTATGGTAATGCACAATCAGTGAGTTTTTGACCGAAATTCAACCGTAAAATCTCTTCGAAATAAGAAAAGAAGGTGTAGAAGTAAGAAGAAACGATGAGAAACAGCTACAATCTGCAGAAAACCTCCTCCCAAGCTCTGATACCACTTGTAGGATCGTTTGCTGACCCGAACGAGTCGTTCAGAGGTTGTCTCTTGCGTTTCAGATGCAGAATAATAAGAAATGCAAGTAGATATAGCTTGTTCTTCCTCCTAACTGCTTGTTTTATTGATTTAAAACGTTTTACATCTTAATCTTCACACCGGCAGAGCTTCGGCGTGGAATCCAACAACAACGTTATGAGGTCCGCTCAAACGACTCCTATATATAGGCAGTTGGGTCCGCTTATGTGTCATATGACCATAAGAGCAGACCAGGCAAGTCCACATAAGCGGACCAACATGCCATATGAGCGAACCTAGAATGTAAAGACCATATAAGCGGACCTAGCATATAAAATCTATACAGACTCCTGTTTTCTCGTATTACGCGCCCTAATCTATACATTACAATGAAAGACTCGATCTAAGACGAAATCAACAGATGTAGTGCACCAACAGGTTGCTCAAAACCTCTATGCGCACATCCTTTGCTAGGTGCTGGAAGCTTGTTGATGCGAGCTTACTCAAGGCGTCTGCCGACTTGTTCTCGCTTCTGTTTATGTGGTGCACTTAGTAAGAGTAGAAGGTGTGTAGCAAGGTTTTAGCTTGGCTGAGGTAGAGTGCCATGACATCCCCTTTGGCTTCGTATTGGCCGTTTATTTGCCCTGCTACCAGCATGGAGTCCACATGCGCTTCGATTTGTCGGACCCCCATTTTGATTTCCAATCGTAAGCCAGCCAGGAAAGCTTCGTACTCCGCTTCGTTGTTTGTGCTTTTAAAATCCAAGCGTATGGCGTACGTGAATTCGTGTTTATCGGGGCTTACCAGCCTTAGCCCTGCGCCTGCTCCTTCTTCGTTGGACGGGTGTATAACAGCCATGGCTCTTCTGTTTGCTTTTTCTCAGCTTTTTCCATGGCTTTGCACTCTCTTTCCTTGTCATCCGGAACTTCTGTCATAAAGTCTGCCAAGACTTGGCCTTTGATTGATGGTCGTGGTCTGAAAACCACATTGTGACCTCCCAGTTCTATTGCCCATTTGGCTAGCCTTCCTGATACTTCTGGCCTTGCAAGGATGTTGTCGATGTTGTAGTTTGTTAGCACGTGGATGACGTGATTGGCAAAGTATCTGCGCAGCCGCCTTGAAGCATGAATTAGTGCAAGGACTAACTTTTCCATGATTGCATATCCGGTTTCTGGATCGGTCAAGGTTCGTGACACGTAGTAAACTGGTGTTTGGACACCTTGACGATCGACAAGCAGCACAGCTCCGACTGCCCTATCGGAAGCTGAAAGGTAAAGTACCAAAGGTTCTCCCTTGTTTGGTGCGGTTAGGGTTGGCAGTTTGATGAGGCAATCTTTCATCTCGCGGAACGCATTCTCTGCTTCCGGAGTCCACTGGAACTGGCTTTTCTTCATACAATTGCGCAAGGTTTTGATGAACGGAAAAGATGTTGCGGCATGATTAGCTAGGAAACGATTGAGCGCGGCTAGTCGTCCTGCTAATTTTTGCATGTCTTTGATGTTTGATGGTGAAGGCATCCTTTCTATGGCTTGGACTTTTTCCGGATTTACCTTAAAACCATCTTTTGTGACGATGAAGCCTAAGAACTTTCCTTCTTCCATTCCGAATGAGCACTTTGCTGGTTTCAGCTTGATACTTACGCTGCGTAGCGTGTTGAAGGTCTTTTGGATGTTGACCAGCATCGTGCCTTCTTCTTTGCTCATAATCACCAGGTCATCCATGTACACTTCTATGTACTTGCCGATGGCTTCACTGAATGTTTCGTTCATCAATCTTTGGTAGGTTGCGCCCGCATTCTTCAAGCCAAAAGGCATCTTGGTGTAACAATACACCCTGTCGGCGTGCGGAATGCCGTCTTATCTTCATCTTGGACGGCCATTTGAACTTGGTGATACCCCTTGTAGCAATCAAGAAAGCATTTCCACCTGAATGTTGCCAAATAATCGATTTTCTCGTCAATGTCTGGTAAGGCGTAGCAGTCGCGTGGGCATGCCTTATTTAAGTCTTTGTAGTCGACGCACATTCTCCAGCTGCCATTTGGTTTCTTTACCATCACTGGGCTTGCTACCCAAGTTTGGTATCTGACTTCTCTGATGATGCCTGCATTTAGTAGTTCTAGTACTTGCTCTTTCATGGCGTCATGCTTTATATCGCCCAGGTGGCGCTTGGCGTGCACTACTGGTTTTGCATCTTCTGAGACGTTCAGACGGTGCTTTGCAATGTGCCATGGAACACCAACCATGTCAGCTGGTGTCCAGGCGAACACGTCCATATTCTCGTGTAACAATTTCTTGAGCGCTGCGCATGTTAGGTCGGACATCGCTGGTCCCAGGGTAACTGTTTGTTCTGGGTGAGCGCTGTTCAACACCCATTTTTCTGCCTCTGCGCGTGGCGCTGGTTTACTTGCTTTTGTAGGCCTCATTTCATCTGTTGCAAAGACTTCTTTGCTTGCGTATATCAGTGCGATGCCTGTTTCCGTTGGGAATCCGATGGCCGAATGTGGTGCAGAGCAAATCATACTGAAATCTCCCTGTGATTCTCTTCCTAGGAGGATGTCGTGTCTTGAGTGTGCAGGCAGCACCATGAAAGTGACTTCTTCTGTTCTTGAATTTCGTCCGTCCGAGAGTAACACCGGGAATGATATCTATCCCAGGGGAAAGACGACCTCGTTGCAGAAACCAGTTAGTGGGTAGTCTACTGGCTCTAAGCGCGCCTTGTCCTCCTGGTCAAATTGATTGAAGCATTGTTCGTATATGATATCCGCGGTTCTCCCCGGATCGATGAAGATGTAGTCTGTCTGGTAATGACCAATCACTCCTGGGATGACTATTGGTCGTTTTTCCCTTGGGCCTCCTCTAACGACTGGGAAGATGACTTGCTTCTCGCGCCACGAATCGTCTTGTGTGCGTTTGTTGTAATTTTTCTTTGGTCTTCGTGGACCTCCCTGCACCATGTGGGTCTCCAACTTCCTGAGTTTTTTTGTTATCTGGCCCTTCGTCTCTTCTTTGGATTTGGCGGTAGTCGCGCTTTCCGCCTTTGACCAGGTGAGTGAGCTTTCCATCCCTTAGGGCTCTTTCAATTTCTTGCTTCAGGCTAAAACAGTCGTCGGTGAGGTGGCCGTATCCTTATGGAATTCACAGTAAAGATTGGGATCTTGGCCCCTTTTGTTGCGCATCTGTAGGGGTGGTTTAAATTGGTGATTTTCAGTGGCCAAGACCTCCGAAGGGGTCTTGGTTAATGGCGTCCACTGTTTCTCTCTGTTTTCTTTCTTTACTTCCTTTCTGTGTGCTATCTGATTGATTGTGTGTCACGCATCTTCTCTCGGTGGGCTTCTTTCTCTATGACTGGAAGACCTCCATGACTGGCCTTTGCTTTTTCTGCCATGTCGGTCATTAGAGTTATGTACGCATTGACGGTGGTCATCACCAGTCAACTGTTTGTCTGTCTGTGCTATTGTCTTGGCGGCCTCAATGAAAGTTTCCCAATCTTTGGGTCCTCCGTCTCTACCTTTCACGCGCTTGATCAGATCGTCACACTTGACTGCCCTCATGAAGTGTGCGTGCATCATTTTTTTTCCCACATCTCCAATCTCCAAACATTCTTTGTTATATCTTGTGATAAAATCTTCCACGCTTTCGTGGTCTCGACGCCATATGTTTAGACAATCTGTTGGGTCTCTGGCGTGCCTCCGCTGTTGAGAGAAGTGTGCCAGGAACTTCTCTCTGAAGTCAACCCATGACTTAATTTTTCCTGCTGGTAAGCTGTCGAACCAGACGCGCGCTGCGCCCACGAACGTTTGTCCGAACAGGTGGCACCAAGTTGGTAGGTTCAACCCACCTGTTGCTCCTGTGCCTTTGAAGACCTGGAGATGATCGTCTGGATCTGTTAGACCATTGTATTTGCCAACGTTGTGCGGCAGCTTGGTTTTGTCTATAGCAGCTGTGGCAATCTCCCTGATGAATTTCGAATCTTCGGCCATGTCTTCTGGACGATAGCTTAAGGTATAATCATGCTCTGCCTTTGGGTTGTACCCTGCGCGCTTTGCGGGCTTGTATGCTTCATGCTCTGGATGAAGTCTGCTAAACACTGTGGTTTCCCCTTTGTATGTTGGGTCGTCTTCCTCTTCATCCCATTCTGTGTTCATATTGCGCGCGCCCAAACGAGCCTGGATCGGTTTTCTTTGCACGTTGGGATTTTGCACAAAGTTGCTTTCTGTTTCGCCGTAGGTATCGCGCGTGTCGTACGCGCTTGGTCTTCTCACATTTTGAACTGGTCCTCTCTCCGGACGTAGGTTCCACACGTTAGTCTGCTGAGTTGTATGTGTACTCAGAGACCTTGGTTGTGGAGTTACAAATGCTGACTGGTTAGCTTGTGCCTGGAGTAGAGCTTGCTGTGCGCTGAGTTGCGTATAAACGAGGTTTATGGACGCCATCTGTTCGGCATACCAGGAAGCGAGAGTTTTTCCTTCGGGTAGCCCTAAAAGTGCGGAGTAATTAAGTTGTGCTTGTTCCGATGGAGCTGAGGTGCCAGCTCCATGGCTTGGTGTCAGCATTGATGGTGGTGTCTGTTGCAACACCCCGGTCAGAGTTTGGAATGCGGCTCCGTTTGTGGTTTGAGTGATGATCCTTGCTGGTGGAGTTTGGAAAGTGGGTCCAGTTGTGGTTTGGCTAACAAACCTGGATACACTCCCAAAGATAGGAGGAAAATCGTTGTTCAGTTGTCCCTCTTAGATGGTTTCGTTCCTTTGACCCCTTTGGACGTGTGCTGTGTCCGAAACGAGTTCGAAGGAAGAAACTTCTCCGTCGACTGGGTGTGAGGGATTTTGTTCGGCCATTTTGACGAGTGTTTTTCAATAGAGAAAAGAGATGAGATTGGTTTTGCAAAAAGCGGATGGCGCCAATGATGAAACACCGATTAACACAAGGTTTATCGATGGGGTTATTTCGTCTATGGGGTTCAACCTCTTTTCTTACTCGTAACAATGGCTCGGGACCTGCAAAACAGTAAACACCGTCAGTCTCGTTAACAGGGGGAGAAAGGGGATTTCCCTCTTAACCAGGCTCCGGCGTGAGAATAAGTACTATTCTGAGAGAAATAAACAGTGTGTGTATAGAGTGAGTATGGAGAGTAAAGATCCTGAACCTGAATGATGAAGGGTCCTATTTATAGCCGGAGGGTAAAGGAGGGGGGAGCAGCTGTGCCAGCTGTGGGTGCGCGCCAGCTGTCCGACCAGGAGGAATATCCTCTTGGTCTGCTCTGTTGCGGCAGGGGTAGTGGTACACGTGGCGCGCTTGTATTTGCCCATGCTGGAAACCTTGTACTGACGACGTCAGTTCTGCTCCCTGATTTGCTGCAGGCCTGCGTGGCGTCCTGCGGTTGGTGACATGTTTTG